>NC_143486.1:93755519-94055519 GCF_027475165.1 Benincasa hispida
CAAAACGAGTAAGATAAAGAGCCAACACATAAAACACACAAAACAACAAAAAGCACATCAAAATCCAGTTGTTTGGCTACTATAACTGCAGGATAGCCAACAATTCTTTATCATAAAGCTACTTAAGACATAACTACTTTGCTACCATAACAACAGGATAGCAACATATTATCCAACTAAATAATGTAGTAATCATATCTAATTCGATGGGTTTCCTCTCTGTGATCGTATCATGTCTTCAATCATTTTTTTCATTTCTTCCATTTGTCATGCATGATCCTCTTTCATTTATTTTTAAACGTCTTCAAGTTCCTTAATCCTCGACTGAGACTGTTCGAAATTGACTCTCAATTCCTCCATTCCTATCTTCGTTCATTGAGTAGATGACGAGCTTGATGAGATGCTACCCTTATCGACTTAGGCTTAGGATCCTAACCTAGGCCTTTTGAATATCTGGGTCGTATACCCAACACCGTCTCACAGATTTCATCCCTTATTAGTGGTTGAGAACCTTTTAGAGTAAGGTTGGATTGTAATTCCAACATTTGATTCTAGACATATTAAGTAAATGGGTAAGAACAAGCGACTAAAATTAGAAATGAAAAACAACACGATAGTAAAACAAAAAATGTTAGATGTGCATTTTCAGTTGTCTCGTTCACGAACTTGCCACCTTTAGAGTGTGTTTCCCTAAATAGGTCAACACGTCCTTCCTTTCTCGACCTTAAAAGTAAACCTTTCTAAAGCGATAGATGATCACATGGGAAACTATTGTTGTTGAATTAGAATTGTCATCATCATCATCATCATGTTTTGAATAATCATTGTTGAATTCTCCAATGCATTATATAATTTCTATTGATGAAAATGTGATTGTGTGAAAATGGGAATCTTGTTTTGGTTTAATTTTTAGAGCTTTTGAAAATGGTATTTGGAAAGTAAAATTAATTCACATTCAACAATAAATGGGATTCGATCAATAATGATTAATTGAAACATCTACAATGATTAATTGGAACATCTACAATAACACAATAACAATAATTTGCATAAATGATTTAAATCATGATTTTTCAACTAATCGATCAATAATGATTAAATTAATATAAAAGAGAAAATAATGATTTAAATTAATGTACAAGAGAAAATAAAATGAAAAGATTACCGATGGCTGAACGAGAGAAGGAGACGGCGGCGGCAGGCGGTTGAATGCGACTGTTGATCGAAGGGAGGAGGCAGCGGCGATGGCGGGCGGTGGGTTCTTGAAGGATGAAAAAGAGGCGATGGGTTTTTGAATGGAGAGTGGCCGGCGGCGGAGCGGGTTTTTGAAGGGAGAGTAGCTGGCGGCGGGTTCTTGAAGGATAAAGGAGAGGCGGTAGGTTCTTAAAGGGAGAGTGGTCGGCGCGCGAGGGAGAGGAGCGAGAGAAGTAGATCGGCGGAGAAGGAGGGAAAAAATGGGAGAGATCGGCTGGGAAAGCTTCGGCGACAGCGGAGAGATTGTTGGGCAGGGCGGGTTAGGGTTAGAAAAGGGAGAAGAATGGAAAAAATGGGGGGAGAAGGGATCTGCCGATGCCGCTCGACGGGCGTTGGGAGAGCCTCGGGAGTTCCTCCAAGGGAACTCCCGATGGCTAATGTATGGTGTCGAGAGTTCCCCCGACGCCCTTTTTTACTCGTCGGGAGTTCCCCCAACGCCTGTTTTAGTCATCAAGAGTTCTCGGGAAACTCCCGACGGGTCTTTACGTCGTCGGGATTTCCCGGAGAACTCCCGACGCCTTCTTACGTCGTCGGGAGAGGCTGTTTCTCCCAACGACCAAACTCCCGACGCTCGATTTAGGCGTCGAGAGAACTCATTTTTCTTGTAGTGATAAACTATGAAGAACCAAATTTGGAATTTAACATAGTAATTAGTCGTTTTTCCCTTTTGTTTCACAAGAAAGAAGAACTACTCAATAGGAAAGTCAAAATGAGCATAACTCAAGTTAATTAAGACATATACTCCCGACCAAGAAGTTAGAGCCTAAATCCTCAAACTCCATATATTATTGAGTTTAAAAAAATGAAAGAAATAAACTAATTTTATTCCATTGAATAAAGTTCATTTTCATCTATATTCTATAAAAATGTAAGATTTAAAACGAGACAAAAATTTTCCTTCATCTATACAAAATGAGTATAACTCTATTACTTTTGTAAAAAAACATATTCATAATAGAGATGTGAACCTATAAATTACATGCAATATTTTTCACCAAAGTAATCATAGTTCATCTAACATATAGATGCGTTAATGATAAACAAATTTGTAGGTTGAATTCCTTTATCCTAAGTGTACTCAAATAAATTCTATTCATTTCACAAATACAAACCTCCTAAACATAACCATTATAAGTTAATTTTTAATACTAAATATAACCATTTGATGAGTTACATTATCTTTAAAACTTAAATATAACCAAACTGATAAGTGCATGGACTAAATAGGAAAATTATTTCAAATGGTAAACTATTGATAATATTTACAAGATATAACAAAATTATTTCAAATGGTAAACTATTGATAATAGACTTATATCAGTATCTATCAATGTCACTGATATATAATGATATAAGTCTATTAGTATCTAAAATTTATCTATATTTTGTAAATATTTTGGTTTATTTTTTTATATTTAAAAATAGCCTGAGTAAATAAGGAAATAGATTATTTGTATTTGATTTTTTAAGCAAAGTTGAAGGGCCGAAGTATTTAAAAAACAATAATGATGAAATATTCGGCAAATAAAATTTATTTCTGAAACAATCAACTTGGTTTAACAAGAAACCTCTTAAAATTTATCATTTAACGCTCTTTCAATAAACATTTCAATTTTTTGTAACAAACTTATTTGATAACCATTTTCATTTTTGGTTTCATGAGTTTAAAAAGACAGTTATAAAAAAAGTCGTCAAATTTGATAAACAACAACTCATCCGTTTCTATTTTTATATTAATATGTAAATGGATATTTTCTGAAGTTTGGATTTGCATTGCCATAGTGCATGCGCTCGTCCTTGAAAGCCATGGCCGTAGTTAACTAGTTTTGAAACCTGGTTGAAGCAGGTCATTTTTCTTATTTTACAATAGGTATATTTTAATATTTTATACCACAACATTTTCATAACAATACGGTTGAGCTAAATATGAATCAACATCATTACGACAAAGACTTAGAATAAGAGAATAGATTGTCGATCAAATTTTGATCACATTCTTCAAGGATATAAATATTTCTAATATTCTTATTATATTTGCATCGAGATTGGTTTGATAATATAAGTTTTTTTTTTTTTTTTTTAAATACATTTAGATGTATATCATATAACTTTATATTATATAACTAAATTATATTTAAACCTTCTTAAAAAAGAACAAAAACATAACATAAAAAGAAACAATAAATTATTATAAACAAGTTTTCCTTGTTGAATCTTGTTTTCAAAAAACAGAAATAATGATCAAATATATTTTTCTTTTTAATTTTTCAAAAATAAGAATCTAAAAACATGAAATAGAAATGTATCAGGACTTTGAAAAGTGATCGACCAACAATATTAAACAAATTTTCAATCAAAATCATTATTAAGAAAGTACAACCAAGACTTAAAATATGTTGAGAAAAGGTAAACATATAAAACTTATTTATTATTATTTTTTTAAATAATGTTAGTGAGAAATCTAATTATCAATATTTGAGATGATAATTGGAGTTATGTTCAAATGCATGCCTAATTTATACCAAAAAAAATCCCAAATCCCAAATCCCAAAACCCAAAACATTATTTTTGTAACTATGCCAAATCGAAAAACTCAATTGATATCCGAATGTGTGGGTCACTACGAGATCCATAGTTCGAATCTTCCTACTCTCGATTATACTAAAAAAAAAAAAAGCGTAATTATTTGTTTTAATATTACATAATAATGAATAAAGATTTGAACCTAAAAACCATATTCAATGAACTTCATGTTTATTTTCCAACAATTTTATTAGTCCCATCATCTAGTCTAAAAAATTAAAGAAGTCAAGGGCATCTCTTTATCCATTTAACCAACCATATCCAACAATAAGGCACACACATACAAGTATCCTAAATTTAAGTTTAAGCATTGATAAGTTACCGATTACCTTTAAAAACTTAGATGGATAAATGCTAATAAATTTAAAACACATTCAATGTTTTTTTTTTTAAACATGTGAGTGAACCCAACCTGAAATTAACCCCAACAAAGACAAATTACATTATTAAACTTGTAATAAATTTTGGCATAAAGTATGTCTATGTACTCTTAATAAGATGACAACCAAGCAACCAAAGGAAAAAAAAAAAAGAACTTATCAAAATTAAATGATGTAATTAACAAACTTGTTTAGTAATTATCCAAAATTCTGTTTTTTTTAGACAATTTTGATATGATTGGTTGAACTCAATTTTGGCAAATCCCTATAAACAGACCTCCCCAAATCCCAAATTCCTTTGTTCTCCATCTTCGTAAACAAAAACAGAAAAATCCTCCATAGCCAACTCAGAAAATTGAAGCTTCTCAACAATGACGGATCCATTACTGACACTCCTCTTCCCCATGGAGACGATGGTCCCTGAATCTCCATCTCTCCCGGTCGTCCACTACACCGTAACTCTAGACCTCCGAACCTCCATTATCTTCTCCTTCTCCATAATCCTCTTCTTCCTCTTCCTCTTCCATGTCCTCAGCGGCTTCCTCCAGTGGTTCCTCGACGTCCGGCGCAGCGGAGGAGGTGCCGGAGACGTGGAGGCGGCAATGGCGGAGGAGAGGCGGTTGAGGCGGGCGGAGAAGTTGCCGCCGACGGTGAGGTTTGGGAGCGAGAAAATGGTGAGGAGGAGGAGCGAGGAGGAATGTGCGATATGTTTGGAGGAGTTTTTGGCCGGAGAAAACTGCCAGGCGTTGCCGGAGTGTAACCATTTTTTTCATTCGGATTGTATTGATGTCTGGTTTAGCAAGAAATTTACGTGCCCTATTTGTCGTAATTGTGTGGCAGCTTAGATTGATTTCTTCTTCTTCTTCTTCCCCAATTTTTTTTTCTTTTTAAATTTTCTGGATTGTACATTGATTAGAGAATTGTATATATTATACAAATTTAAGATAATTGTATATTATTCCACGAGGGGTGATCGAACACCAACCATACCACCAATCCAATTTGAAAATTATCTTGAGTATTATTATAGATTCATAATTGGTTGGTTCAATTTACTTTGGTTATTTGCCAAACTCGAATACAATTGGAAGTTTTTGGTTTTTTCTTTTAAAAAAGTTGAAATTTTAAAGTGAAACCACCAAATTGATCGATTCCAACCTAAACCGACAAGTGATTTTTGTCAATTTAAGCATTTTTGTTTTTGCAAGTTTGTTTTTCCTTCAGCCCTAATCTCCATAGATATAGAGCAAACTAACTAGATGAAGTGGTAGCGAGCTTCTCAAATAAAGTTGCTCGAAAAGAAACATTGAACCGCTGGTGCACTACCAAGAGCAATCTAGAAACCAAAGTGATATTAGCTCAGTCATAATTGACATTACCTTCCTCCCTCAAGGTTGAAGGTTTTATCCCACCCACAATTGTATAAAAAAATAGCGATCTAAAAAGAGGAAAATCGACAGGATTGACTACCTTATATCCTTATCTTAAAGTCACTATGGTCACAACCATACCAATATTATCTCAACATAACACTCATTCCTCGAAGAATATGTAGTTAGCACCTCAACCCTAAGGGTTTCTCTCTATTACGAGAGTTGGATTGGGTGGCTATTAGGATTCACAATTTCCAAGAGATTTTGTTGACAGAAGTCATGGAGCACCTACAAACGTCAATCTGAGAAAATGTCTTTGACTAAAAAAGAACGACCTCTAATTGTGGATGCAAACACGACTCTGCTAAATAGCATTGATCTTTGACTGTGCATTGCGACAAAACTATTGTCTACAAAGAGGGCGAATGCCAATGCTTTTTCATCAATACTTATATCAGTCTGAAGGGTATACTTGAATACAAGTATTGATGCAACTAGTCATAATCTATTTGTCTTTCAATTTAAAACGATGAAGGATAAATTACATATTCTTAATATCGGACATGGACACTCGATAATGGCCTCATTGTGATGGAATCATTAACAAAATTAGAAAGTGTTGAATCTATACTGTTCAATTTTGAGGCCATGTGGATCCAAATTCACAATCTCCTGTTCGGCTATATGCCGAGGAAAATGGCCTCACTAATCGGAGGTGAGATCGGAGAGCTAATTGAGCTTAATTGTGAACACGATAGTGGCTGGACCGGACCGTGTATGAGAATAAAAGTGCGAATAGATGTCACCAAGCGTCTGCATAGAGGAATGCTCATTAAACTAAACAACACAAAAGATGTATGATGCTCTTTTAAATATGAAGAACTCCTAATTTTTTGTTATAAGTATGGTATTCTTGGACAAACTTGAAGGGATTAAATCCCAATACGGAAGCGTTTTAGCATTGCATCTTTGAATTGGGATTGACAAAATCACAGAATTGATTTTACAAAGAAATAAAGGCTAAGTATTAAAAAAACTACAGTATAGAATAATTACCTTTGAAGATCGATTCTTCGAGAAAATCCTTTGCACGAACCTCCAAGAACTCGAAGGGACACTACCAATAGGGCTTCCTCGCTATGTCTCTTGGTAGGATCATGGTGAGATCCAAATTGGAAGGGGAAATAAAGAAATTTTGAGTGAAGTTTTTTCTCTAACAGATTGAGAGAGAACAAAGAGATGAGAACAACACACCAGTGAGACTTTTCTATATTTCTGTGTTCAAAAAGTAGAACCCATCATGAGGGAAAAATAACCCTCTCACACCCACTCTCCACATAACTGTGGTGAGTTATTTTCCAAATTTAAAATTAATCTATTTAATTAATAAATAAATATATATTAAATCATATTTAATATATAATAAATAATTAAATAAATATTAATTAATCAATATAAATATCACATTTTTATTTAATCATGCATTTAAATCATATAAAAATGCATATATTTCTCTTAGTCTATAGTTTTAATATGAATCTAATTCATGTTAAACTACTATATAGTTTTAATTTGAATCAAATTCATGTTAATTTAATATTCGAATCTTATTCAAATATATTCTCTCATATTATATAGTTTTAATTATAAATCATATTTATAATAAACTATATACTATAATGTATCATTGTACATTATACTTTATATTAATCCTCAATAATATAAAATTTCCCAAAATAATTTGAATAATTCAAATTATTCCAAAATAAATTGATCCTTATTTTACCCTTAGTGAGTTAGCAAAGAGATCTTATAGACCCACAAATCAGAAGTTCCTATGATTCCAAATTAAATTAATTAAAATTATTAGTAAACTTAATTAACATTAATTAACGGTGGATCACTCCACTAAAAATCCATAACTGCACTCTTCATACGGTAGATATATTTTTGTGTCTATGGATATAACCTGTCATCAATAAATCGATCCTTTACGAATTGTTCGTAATTACAGTTGGGTCAAAATTACCCTTTCACCCATTATAATTACATTTTCTCCTTAAGTCCATCTGATCCTCTAATGAACAACCTATTTATGGTCCAACCACAAACAAATCCCTCTCAAGCCAATGAGAGAGAGGGACTCTTGTTCAAGACCTGAAGTCAGCATTTAAAGAATAATTCGTCTACTTTTCCTGAAAACGGGAATGAGTGAATTTCACATTTTAAAGTTATGTTCCCAGGTCCCTACTTGGACAAGTCCCCAAAATGGTAGGCTTATTGAATCGGCGACACGGACCATTCATATCCATACAAATCAAAGGATCGCCTTCATAGATAGGAGTCCATAATCCACTCAGGACTGGGATCGAGTTATCTATGGTCATTTTATGAAATGTTAGTCTCTTCAATCAATAGTGTTATAAAGAGAGAACAAAACATTTCATTGTTAAATCTTATACAAATTCTTTGTACATGATACCTTCACTCATATGTTTTCACATGAATGATTTGGATGAAATCATTTGTAATACTTATGATAACTTGTAGAAATACAAGTTATTGTGGCTCTTAAGTTGGAACAATTAGGTTTTTTAATGACAAAATCTCATCATTTTTAGAAGAAACGCATGGAATTACTCAAACATTATCAAACTCATGCAAAAGAATGTTTATTGCTAAAGTACTGCGGCACTAACGCATGATATTACAGGATTTCAACAAGAGGCTAATACATGATTAAGAAAAGTGTCGCAGGCAAAGTCTAACGCATGAGCCATGTGTCGGAGGGATTCAACGCAAGGAAGATTCATTGATTCAGGCTATTTGTGTCAAATCACCACTTGCAAGCATGGGCACCTATAGCGGGCAGCATCTGAAAAGCATCTAAGTGTCAGGCGGCTGACCAGGGTATGGACTTTAATGCTGCCCATCATCAAGCTGGAGAAGACCGATGCCTATAAATAGAAGAAATCCCACTAGAGTTAAGAGTTCAGAAGTTCCAAGTTCTCACTCTTAGTTTTAGTCTCAGTATTAGCTTAGTCTTAGTTTTAGATCTTTAGAGCTGTGTTGTGGTACCAAAAAGAGCAAGAGGGAAGAAAACCACCACCATCGTCGATCAAGGAGCGGAGGAAGCCGAGCTCGAGAGAGACACTTTGTCCAACTCTTACACAAGTGGTTGTACACAACTAGAATTGAGCCAAAGAGGACAATAGATTGTACTCTGCGGCTTGACTCATTTCATTTCATCTTATTTATCGCTTTCATCCTTTCTTCTGATTAAGTATTGCTTTTGTAAAGACAATCGGCTTCTTTATAAATTCACATATTTGATCTATCATACTTTGCCATTATTTATTTCTTGTTTATGTTAGATGCATCTATACTTTATGCAAAATTCCATTTCAAACGCTTAAGCCAACTAAATCAATTGGTAAAAGTATCTTTAGCTTAGACTATTCGAGAGAATAAGTAAGCCAGCATCAAGTTGGAATGCCTAGTACATCTAGAGATAGACTCACTGATGTTTTATTGCATCCTGTATTTGACGCATACATCCTAGAGATAGGTACTGTATGATATTCGCATTGAGAAGTGTCGAATAGAGTCTAACGCATAAACAAAGATTAACAAACCATCTCATTCACATTATATTCTAGTTTGTGTACATCCAACTTAGATCGATGCATACATTCACATCATAAACAACGATTTGGATGAAATCATTTGTAATACTTACAACTCTCGTAACAATGGGTAGTGTTCGCAGTGCATCAGGATAAAACACCCAACCTTATTCATATATTACAAATCTTTTAGGTTATTACTTGAGCATGATCCACTTGTATGTCTACTACATACGGTTCAAGCTACATAAAATAACTTTGAAACTTACTTTATTGGATTGAGAATGCGTTTTAAATGTCGATTAAATAAGCAGTCTCTTATTAAATAAATAATTTATATTTACAAATTACAAACTATAAGGTCCATGAGATTTAGGACACAAATCCAACAATACTATACATGAATGAATTTCTATAGAGTATAACAAAAATGAGATGAATAATCCCCCATTTGTATATCTACCACATACTGTTCAAACTACATAAAATAACTTTGAAACTCACTTTATTGGATTGAGTTAGTGCATTCCAAATGTCGATTAAATAAGCAGTCTCTTATTAAATAAATAATTTATATTTACAAATTACAAACTACAAGATCCATGAGATTTAGGACACAAATCCAATAATACTATCATGAATGCATTTCTATAGAGTATAGCAAAATTGAGATGAATAATCCCCCATATGGTGAGTGGTTGAAAGTGGATTTCATTAAAAAGGGAAGAATCAGTGAGAGGGGTTCGAATGAGGAAATTTGATGGGAAGGAGGAGGGAGAAATTATGGTGAGAGGGGAGTTGCGGGAAGTAGAGGAAGATGAGGCATTAGAGAACAAGGGGAGTTTTCCATAAGATACAAAGAGATGGAGAGAAAGCATAAAAGCATAGGAAGAACAGAAGAAAGAGGGGGAGAGGAAGAGGAAGATGAGCAGCAACAAGAAAATTTAGGGGAGAGGTCAGTGGGCGGATCCAAGATTGATGGGATAAATGATGAAATTTTGGTGAGTGAAGAACAAGACATTCCGCATGAGCACATACCTAGGTTGAGTATGGAAGTAGATGATGAGATAAATGTAGGAGAGCATAGACAAGTAGAGGCAAAGAATGTTCAGCTTGTAGGAATATCTGAAATTATAAATTGTCCACAGGAAACAGTCATTGATGGGGGGATGTGCGAAGTTAAGTACGTGGATTCAGACCTAAAGCGAGATCAGGGAATTGAAATCTCTATGAAGATAGAGACCACAGTTTACTAAGAGAGAAGAGAAAGATTACTGATGAAGAAGCCATGAAGGGTACAAAAGCTGAGAAGGAAGGGGAAAAACTGAGAGTGGAAGAATTACATCAAACCATTGTTTTAGCGGCAGAGGCTTAAACTGAGTCCGCCGATCACAATGAAAATATTATGTTGGAACACTCGAGGTATAGAGAGCCTGAAAGCATTCAATGACCTCAAAGACCTGGTTCTTAAACAAGATCCCCATGTGGTTTGCCTTTCTGAAACTAAAAGTTTATGCAACGGAGTGGAACTTATTAAATGTCGTTTGGAATTTGTTGCTGTTGGGAATGTCCTAAACTCGCAGTTCGTAAATATTGTTAACATATTATATTCATCAATAAAAATATTATTGAGTATTTTATTCAATAAATTGTTATTGATATTGCATTTTGTTATAAAAATCCAATAAACGAATCCATGGCTATGATATGAATACTTTAACTTTATTTGGTGACATAAAAGAGGATCAAGTTTTAGTATATAACAAAAATGGTCTATAAGTATATGAATGAGTTTGGGTATCTCATCCTGGTGACACTCTTGGATGCGACCCATTTTTTATATTGATAAAAATGATGTGATCCCAAAATCATGTGGAGATATATGAATGGAGGCATCCTATGCAATGAGTTTGCATAAGACCAGACCTCAAAATAATCATTTTTTTTTAATAACGATCGTTTATTGTTAAAACTGGCTATTTCAAATTCAATGACCTAGGGTAACTCGAGCTTAATCCTAAGCTAACTATAAACTTTTGTTTATTCGGGATTCTCCTTTGATCTGCATAGGTGAGAGTAGTCCAACAACACTGCTCAATAAGCCTTCCATTTTGGGGATAAGACCGGGTAGATAGTTGGGGACATAATTTTGCAAGATGAAATTCACTCCTACCGGCTTAGGGTTAACAAATAGGTTGTTCTCTTAAATGTTGATTCTTGGTCTTAAATAATGGGGCCTTGCCCTCTCATGATTGAGAGGGTCATGGTTTAAGTTAGACTATAAACCAATTGTTTAAATGAAGGATCAGTGGGCTTAAGGAGCAAGATGTATTTACAGGGGTAAAATGATAACTTTGACCTAGCTATAAATACGAACGATCTGTGAATGATCGACTTACTAATTATGGTTAAAAATGGATATAAATATATCTACTAGTAAGAAGAGTGCAACTATCGAGCTATAGTGGCGTGTCTCGGTAGTTAATGAATAATGATTAATTTGTCTAAAGAGTTTAGCCAATTAATCTCAAATCGTTGGAGCTCATAATTTTTAGATCCATAAGGTCCCTCTATGTAACGACCCGACCTTTTTTAGTACTCTCATAAGGGTCGTTATTCATAATTACACATTTACATTCAAAATATTTTGACCATTGATAAAAATAAATTTAATTAAAATAATAAAGATAGTTTTCCAAAATAAATAACAAATAAGTAAAACCTTTGTTCGAGGCCCCTAAAATAATGAAAAAAAATAACTTAAACAAATAAATTTTGACTAACATCGAGTTTCAAATCAAAACTTTTAAATAGCTTGAAAACATAAACTGAAAGGAAGCGATTTACATGTCCCATATGGCACGATCACAAGTCCCTCTAGTCACCCGTCGATCCGTTCCTATCTTTACTTGAAAAACATAAATTAAGAAAGGTTGAGTATAAAAATACTCAGTAAGTGATCCCATTAACGGGATCAGGCTATGCATCCACGAGTAGAGAATGATGGGCCCGTGGCTCAAACAACTACATCTATCTTAGATGATGAAAAGAAACCAAAAGACGTACTTGAACCTGCTGACTCACGCATGTCTAGCGGCTCATAGGCACACCGTCAAACATGAAAAATAACATGAACGTAAACCTGTCGGCTCACGTATGTCTAATGGCCCGTAGACACACTGTCAAACATGAAAAATAACATGAACGTAAACTCGTCGGCTCACGCATGTCTAGCAACTCGTAGGCACACCGTCAAATATGAAACTAGACCCGTCGGTCCTCTAAAATAAAACATGCATCAAGGTGAGACGGTAAACTGCCCTATTGGTCTATTCATGCATCACATACATAATTTCAGTACTGATTAGAAATTCGAACATGCTCATAATACTTATAATTGTCATGCAACAAGTATAACATAATGAAAAAATCATGCTTCTAGAGTCCATTAATTAACTTTATAATTCTAATCTAGGTCGTCTGGCACAAAGACACCGATAATAGTACCACTTACCTCAACTTGATCACAAGAGTCCACACAAATAATTCCTTAACCTTTGGAAAACTTGAATCAACCAAAAGTTGTGGCTTGGTCCAAGAAAAATTCCAAAACTTGATTCAATTAGCCAATCTGATAAAGAATTAAATCCAAAATCAATAACTTAATTTTCCCACTATTACTCTCAATCCAAAAGAATAACCAACTAACAACTTACCCAAAACTTACCGATCTTTACCCATTTTCTGCAAAACGAAAAATAGTCTCTAGCTTGATGGTCAATGCCTCAAAACTTCCAAATCTTGAATCTAAGTTTCACACCAAAGAGAGGTTACTAATTTAACTCAAAATCAAATGGGTGAATTTTCACCTCCCAAATTATAAGGAAAATAAGTCTTACCCAAGGTTTTTCTCAAGATTCCGGCAAAGATCGGGCAGTGGCGACTGATGGCGTGTCAGCTCGTGGCTACCATAGATAGGCAGCGGGTGTTGCTGTCGAACGACATAAATTGTTTAGGCTAGCGACTAGTAGTGAGGGTACATAAATTGTTTAGGCTAGCGACTAGTAGTGAGGGTCTTGCATGAGGAGGGTTTGCGAGAGTGAGAGAGGAGGGGAATTTCTAGTTTTACAGATTTTATTCAGCAGCGATTACGAATAAATCAAAGCTTCAAACAACGATCCAACCGTTAAAAATGAAACTCTATATGTCTCGAATAGACTGACCAAATTTGAGCACGATCCAACGGTTCAAACTTCTGAAATCGATAATTTTGTGAAAACTGTCGCTGAAAAACCGAATTGCTTTCTCCCAATTTTTGGCCTCTTTTCACTCTCATTTAATTTCGAAAAAATCTCAATTCTTTTATTTTTTTTCAAATATTAAAAAGATAAATAAAATATTTTATCACAATATCTCCAAAATTTTCAAAGATTCTATTAAATTAATAAATCAATTAACTTCTCAAATTATCTTAATTTAGGCTTTAAAAACCAAAATTAAATGGCATAAGATCCAATACAAATTAAATCATTCCAAATATTTAAATCAATTCAAAACCACATAAAATTAATTATCTCTTAATTTTTTTTTAAGTTGGCTCTAAAATCTAAAATCAAAGGAACCAAAATTCAATATTTTCAAAATAATCAATTCGAATATCTAATAATTAAATTCAATTTAATCAATAAATTTTTTTCAATTGTTTCAATTTAATCCCATTTCCAAATGAAAGAGAAATTTAAACTCAATAATTTTAGATAATTAACTTAAATTTCGTGAAATTGGGGATGTTACATTTTTCCCTCCTTAAGAGACTTTCGTCGTCGAAAGTTCAAGTCCTTAAAGGCTCGTGATACTTAGTTCTTGTATCATCCTCATATTTCCAATCGCTTCTTCAAACCGATAATTCTGCCAAAGAACTTCTAACTAGCACTGTCTCCAAGTTTCAAAAAGTCTCCACCTCCTACCATGAATTATATAACTTATATGAGACAATATCATGTTACTCTTTAATCTTAAAACAAACACATATCACCATTTAGACCCTCCTATGCACGAATCTAAAAATCTCACTTAAATGAAACTCTTGAAGTCCCCATATACTGTAGAGAATTTTTTATTCCAAAATATATCACCATAACCTCATAATAGCTGTAACCATTACCTGATGCCAGTTTCTAAGATAAAGACCTTCATGATTGCATACATCTATATTGAGAATGTTCACACTCCATAGAGTGGGTCACCTCACTGTCCATACAACAGAAAACATATCTCTCATAACATCCCAAGTCCAGGATTCAGAATTCGGATTCGGCACCTAATTGCCCTGGCAATCCCTTGCAACCAAGATACGCTATTATATTCAATCCGTAATAGTTGATACAAAGTTGCGTGAATAATCTTTCTTTCCTAATAAAAAAAGCTGGTGTGCTCCAAGGCAAAACATTAAGACACATATGAAACATTTTGCTAAATGGTTCTTGTATCAGTGACTTAGACTATTCCAACTCTTCTAGAGTCCTTCTATGAGGAGCCTTAAGGATAGGAGTTGCTCTCAACTCAAGTTCATCTCTAGTGCTAGGGGTCATTCTGGAAGATCAAATTTACTCACCTTAATACTCATATAGCTTGTTTCTTACTTGGAGCTAGACTACTTTCACCTTCAAATCAAATCGATGACTTCATTAATTTCTTGTTCTAGATATTCGTGTCCACAATCAAAACCTCTAAATCTTGCTAATACCTTTCAACGTCTTTCCCCTCTTTAATGAGGCCTTGCCCCTTCTATTTCCATAGTTTCTAGCAACTATTGCTACTAAACATCCTTTCATAAAACGTTATTTCCTCCGACTCCACTATAATTTGAAGAAGATTGCTAAGCACTCTTCCAACGCGTGATAGTCTAACTTAATCAAATTCTCATGCTAAAACTATGTTCCATGACCAATAGCTTAGGCAGGATATCCATTCAACCAATAAATACTAAGATCCATAGTTCCAAATAGTAACGAGATTGTTCATACCAACGCTAAAGGTTCGTAAACACATATTTCCTATCTTGGAAACCAAACCAAACCTTTGTTCTTAATCTCAAATCATTAATTCCCATTACCTTCTCAAAACAACAAAATATTTCTCAAATCCTTTCATCCTTCCTTATCTTTTCTAAGACAACAAATCCAAGAGGCTCTTTTTCACTTTCCTAGTGAAATATATATATACCAAAACATGTGACCGTTCGAATCCCCTTTCACAATCTACAATCCAACAACCTAAGCAAGCTATATATATATATATATATATATTTTCGAATAATGCCTACTGCAGTCCAAAGTTCCAAATGGTAATAAGAGATTCCTCTTTTAGACTAAAACCAATGTCTCCTTTACACTAAAACCAACACCTTGTATCCACCCATATCATGTTTTAAAATCCAAACCATACTTAACTGTTTGGGAGTCTTGAACACATTAATTTCCATTTACCTCTAAATTTTTTTTAAAAAAAACCTTTCCTTAAATACTTTTATTTTTCTTCATATTTATCCTTACTTAACCCAACAACTTGAAGGTGCACTTTTCACTTAAAGAGTGAAACATAATCCTTAAACCAAGGCATATGACCCTTTATAACCTTTTTCATAAATCTAAAATTCCATTCCAAACTTGGAACTATAGTAGGGTATCCCCACAAGATAACATTGTTTTTAAACTTCAAAACGTTTATCCTTCCTTTTGGTATGGTTAATTAAACTTGAACCTTTTTATTGCAACAAACACATAGTTCAAACCCAAGCACCTTAAGAATTTTCCATCCAATAACTCGTTTTCTCCCATCTAAAGGCAACTATAATTTCAGCCATATTGGCATTCCTTGACCAATTCATCTTACCTAGGTCTTGTAAAGAGTTCCTCATACTATCTCTTTATGCTCCATCTAGTAATTCTTCTTCCTTTTAGGCACGTTACATAAAGAACCAAAACACCATACATTACTCGCTCCACCAACTTTGATACCATGAAAGTGATCATGACCTATTAATCCTTTCAAAATTTTTCTTGGAGCATTTTGACTTTAATATCTAGTAATCCTTAATAGAATTTATAGTCCCTTCTTCACCTCTTTCTTATCTTATAAAGAAACTTTAATCTCGTAACTATGAATGTGTGCCTTGTGATAAAGTTCCTTGTAGTTTTATTCTCGTAATGCAAAACTTAATATTATTCCTTAGTGAATTTCTAATTCACCTATCTTATTCTATAGCTTAACCAAATAGGGCGCGTGCTAAACAATCAAGACGTCGTGCTAAATGATGGAGCTATGCGATAGTGTTTGACACTATGTGATCGTGTAGCATCCTTCGGCGCTAGACGATGACACTATGCGATCGTGTAGCTTTGTTAAATGATAGGCATTGGTTGCTAAACGATCAAGCAAACACTAAACGATCAAGCCAAACGCATGACGATGGTCTTCATTACTAAACGATCTGACTTAGCGAGATTTTAGGCGAGAGCAAGAGAATTCGGTTCGTCCGGTTCTCTTGAGGTTTGATCCGGTTCAGCTTCAAATCTTTTGTGGTTGGTCCGGTTCAGACAATTCGGGTCCGGTTCAAGCGGTTTTGGAGCAGTTCGAGCAGTGTTGAAGCTGTTTTTGTAATAGTTAGGCTTTTGTTTGCTTGTTTTTGCCAAAATTAAAACCATATCAGTATGTGTTTAATTATTTATGCACTGGATGTATGTTATAATTAAATAAATCTTGTATGTGCATATAGTATGCCATTTAGATTTAAAATTCCACCACAGGAAGCATGCAACATGCATTGAAAGTATGTTATAATTTGTTATAATATATAGTATGCATGTTAGGGTTTCTTGTATTTAATATAAGTGTTATATTAGATATCGAATGCCTATATGTTATGGATGTTTAGTATGTCTAAAGTTTTATAAGCTGTTATAAAATTGGGTTAGACATTTAAAATCCATAACGAAGAACACCTGCATGCTCACGTAGGTTAACCACTTGTTTTAATTAGTTAAAATAGGTCGTTAAACTTGTAAAACTAGGGTTACAAATTCAACCGGTATATAATCTTGTTGAAGTTTGGGGGTATTTAAGTTGATGGTCTACGGAACACCTCCTACTTAGGGATTATGGCCGAATAATTGAGCGTTGGTAACCAATTTTATAATTATTCTTGAGCGAAGTGAGGTAATAAAAGCATTTATCACTTAGACATCGTAGGTTTAAGTCCATTTATAAGAGTTATACATGGATGTACATAGACTTAGAGTTATTTTTAATTAGCCGGAAAAGAACCTAAGTATGTAGTTACCCAAACATTAGAACACTTCAGTGGTAGTGAATAACTTTTATATGATAGAGTTATTAGAAAACTTCAGCGGGAGATTAATAACCTACACGGTATGTTATTCTTAGCTCTTGCGTCCCTAAGAGTTCACAGTCTGGATTTAAGTAGTACTTCGTGTCACCCTGGAAGTGACCTCCCTTCGGAAAGTATTTTTAGCTTAAATTGAGATTTGGGTGAATAAGGGGAAGTTGTTCGAACAGAGATCAAGGGTATGATTTCAACTAACGTGTCTCCATATAGTTCACACCGTGAGATTCATATGATACTTCGTGTCACCCTAAAAGTGACCTCCCTTCGGAAAGTGTATTGTATGAGTCAATACCAAGGTAAACGGAGGAAGTAGTTCATAGTAAGTAGGTGAAGAAAATGTGTCAACATATCCTGCGATCTCTTCCATTAGTTTGGACCATGAGATTCCTATGTTGCGCCTGCTGGTTAGCTTTAGGCGGCCATTTGCTAGTCGTTTAATGACGGCTATCCCCTCAGAGGGTTGTAACATAGGATTCAGAACAACTCAAGCTCCATAAATGGATAGGATTTCTTTGGTCATTAGTGGCCTCTGACGTCCGAAAATGGCGGGTCTACACTTACAAAATTATTAATTGTTAATAACGTTTGACCAAAAGCAGTACCTAAATAACTATCGACATATGAGTTATTCTGGAGGTAGTATTTAGTCAAGAATGTCTTGATGTAGTATCGTTGCAAAAGAATAATCTTGGGTAAATTATTAAAATTGCTAAAACTTGATTGGATATTTAATTTCAGAATGACAAGTTCAATAATACAAGTGTTGGCGTCAGATAAATTTATTGGGGATAATTATGTGAATTGGAAATCAAATTTGAACACGATACTTGTGATAGACAATTTGCGGTTTGTCTTAACTGAGGATTGTCCTCTCATTCCTAGCTCTAACACAAACCGAAATATTTGGGATGTATATGACAGATGGGTCAAGGCTAATGATATAGCTTGTGCTTATATCCTCACCAGCTTATCTGATGTGTTGACAAAAGAAGCATGAGGATATGAGTGCTGCCAAAGAGATTATGGAATCTCTGCGAGGGATGCCATAAGTACGCTTACAACAGTCACATTAAAGTGGGAACCTATGTTTGTGAACATGTCCTGGACATGATGGTCTACTTTCATATGACAGAAGTAAACGATGTTATCATGAACGAGAGAAGTCAAGTTGGTTTTATTCTAGAATCTCTTTTGAAGAGTTTTCTGCAATTCTAAATGCATTTATGAATAAAATTTGACTACTCTGCTGAATGAGCTACAGGCTTACCAGACAATATTGAGAACAAAGGGTCTGATGCCAGAAGTAAATGTTACTACTGCCAAGAAGTGAGGAATGTCCTTCAAGCCTGAAGTTGCTTCCTCTTCAAAAAGTAAGAGTATTCTTGTGAAGAAAGGCAAAGGGGAAGGGAAGAAGAAACCTACTGGATTGAAAGGAAAGGATAGCGCTGCAAAGGGAAATGTTTCCACTGCAACGATGAAGGGCACTAGAGAAGACACTGCCCTCAATATCTTATCGAGAAGAGGGTAGAGAAAAGGTAACCAGGCTAACTTGACCCTAGAACCATTTGCTCAGCTCATCCAATGGGAGAAGTTGCTATTTGTTTTTAATTGTTAAAACTTGTATAGAACAAATTGTATATATTTTTGTGATAAATGAAATGTTCATTTTAAAAAAAAATTATGTTTGTTCTAGCAACCTCTGTTGAGAATCAAATTGTTAAATGCCATTTGTAGATATTCAGATATCTAAATGGCTAGTTCAATGTAGATATTTAGATATCTAAATGGCTAGATCAAAGTATAGAAAGTTTAAAGATTTCTAGATCTGACTGTTAACAAAGAGTTGTTGAGACAGGTCAGATGCATCTTGCTCAAAGAGGTGAGAGTACCTCAATGTAGTGGGAGGAAAGTGTGCTTCCTGGCCATTATTGAGATTAAGATGCAATCCCCTTATAGTTTTATCTAAAGCCTATTGTATACTAAAATGTTTACAATAATTCTCTTGGCTAAAGTGTTTGAGAATTACCTAGTAGGACTAGGAATACCAGATAACCTAGGGCAAGTGGGAGAAATATCAGGTATAGAGATACCAAATGGTAAATGATGGGTATGGGATGCCCTAGTTTATTGTATTTCTCTATAAAACTCAGAAACTCAGTCTTATAGATCGGATGTATAAGTTACCACTGAAGTTTTAGTTCAAATGGGAGTTTGTTGGGTTTTATGTCCTAAAACTCGTGGTATATAAACAATGGAGCTTATTTTGAAAATTCAATAAAAGTGTTATTGAATAGATCTATTGATTGAATAGAAATCCAATAAACCTAAAAGTCCCTTAACTATTGGATGAGTACTTGAAATTTATGTGGAGACATAAAGGTGGATCAGATTCGAGTAAATAGTCAAAATGATCTATAGTACATGGATAAGGTTAGGTACCTTATTCTGGTAACACTATTGGATACGACCTGCTTTGTAGTTGTTACAAGGAGTTGTAAAGTGCTACAAACGAAGTGATCCTAATTCGTTCATGTTGGACATGAGAAGTGGGGGTATCCTTGTGCAAAAGAGTTTATACAAGATCGGACCACGAAATGAGTCACTCTTACTTTATAACGTTGTTTATTGTTTAAAACTGACTATTTCAAAGTGATGACCTAGGTAACTTAACCTTTATCCTGAGCTAACTATAAACTCCTCTTTATTCAGGATTTCCCTTAGATTTGCATAGGTGAGGGTTAGCTCAACAGCGCCGGCTCAATATGACTGTCAGAGGTAAGACCAGATAAACAGCTGGGGACATAGGGTGCAAGAGGGAATTCACTCCTACCCGCTTTAGGGATAGTAGAGAGGTTGTTTCCTTAAATGTTGATTCTAGGGCTTGAACAAGGGATCCAGCCCTCTCATACCAATGAGAGGGACTCGGTTTTGTGATTGGATCACAAAACAATTGCTCATTAGGGATCAGTGGGGACTTAAGGAACAAGAGGTAATTTCAGGGGTAAAACAGAGATTTGACCCAGCCGTTATTACGAATAACCTGTGAAGGGTTAACTTACTAATTATGGTTATATCGAGTGGACATAATATATCTATAGTGAGGGGAGTTCAACTATGGACTTTAGTGGAGTGACTCATTAGTTAACGAATGAGGGTTAGATCGGTCTAATGAGTTTAGCCGATTAATCTCGGATCGTTGGAGTGCATGATCTGTAGGTCTATGAGGTCCCCCTACTAGCTTGGAAATGGATTAGCTCTAGAGTAGTGTGATAAGTTAATTTGAAACGTTCAAATTAGAATCAAATGGAATTGGAGAAATATATTTAAATATGATTTAAATATATGAAGATGAATTTGTGTAAAAATTAATTTAATATTGGATATTAAATTAATTAGAATGATTTAAATTGTTGAAATAATTATTTATTAATTTTATTAGAAATTAATTTATGAAATTAATTTTTAAAATTAATAAATTTTTATTTTAGAAATAAAATATGATTTTAAATCAAAATGGATTTTGGAAATTGAAAATTACACAAAACTTGAAAATTGGTTTTTCAAAGTTTATCTTCAAGTAGCTTACAAGGAACCCACTTTTTCCTTTAGTTTACTCCAAGCATGAGCTGCATCTCATGCAACATATCTTTTTGAATGATAGTCTGCAATATATTGAAGAGATTGGAGTGACGAATGAGTGATGAACCGACTGAATTTTTGTTGAAAAATTCGGTTGAAGAAGGTGTTCTTCAATGGGTTCTGTTCAGTGAGCTTTCTCCATATTCCCTTTGATTCCAGCTTATTTTGAGTCCCACAACTCAATCTAGAGTACCAGAGAATAGTAGAGAATATCTTGTGGTGGTCTACATAAGAATTCAGAGGATTTTGCAGCTGGAAATGGAGATTTCGTTGGTTCGGCCAAGGTATGTTCATGAAGCCCATTATACTCTATTTTTAGCATGTTTCTTTTCAACCAAAATTAATGAATTAGAATGCTAATGGATCTTGATTTCTTCCATTACGTGATGGTGTCCATCCAACAGCTAGTTCAAAACTGTAAAACCAGAGTTTGATGTACAAACCTTGATGTAGCTCAAAATTGAAGTTGTCCTTTGGTTGTTTCTGATCAGGAATACTTCTGGACCATTGCTAAAGTCTTCCCCGCTATTCTCCGATCTTAGAACAAATTGTGGGATTTAAATTTGTGATGAATTTAAAGGGAAAAATGGAGTTGAGAGAAAATTGGAGCTATGGTTTTTATAGAGAATTTTCAACTTCAAAAGCCTAATAGGAAGCACTCAATCTCAACATTTCTTCTTCTATTTAAAGTAAGAATCATGCAAAAACAGATTCATCTCAAGTTGACCCTAAATTTGATCAAGATTGAGTAGGATTAAGTGTCTCTACATGGTGTTAATAAAGTGGTTTTTAGGCAAAACCCACCAAAATCCACTTTTGATTTTTAATTAAGATTAATTCAAATAACTAATCTTAAATAAAATTAATTTAAAAACTAATTTTGAATAAAAATAATTCTAATAATTAATTTAAATAAATAAATAAATAATTTAATATCAAATATTAAATTACAAAATTAATTTTAAATAATTAGTTAAATAATTTAATTAATAAAATTAATTTAATATTAGTATCAAATATAAAATTAATTAATAATACCAATCCCGTTCATGAATCCTTATTTATGTATCAATATTTAATTCATATTTAAATATTGTTCAATTCATAATTAAAAAATAAGTCTTTAAGTATATTAAATATAATTAACGCTTACCCCTAAGCCGAATGTGAACAATTCAAAATTTTCATCACATTATTCTAAGGGTTAGTTCGATATGAGCTAGCAGGGGAACCTAATGGACCTACAGATCATGAGCTCCAATGATCCGAGATTAATCGGTTAAACCCTTTAACTTAGTTAACCAACATTCGTTAACTACTGAGGCAGTCCACTATAGCCCAATCGCTGTACTATCCTCACTGTAGATATATTTCTACTCACTCGATATAACCATGATTGGTAAGTCAACCATTCACAGGTTGTTCGTAATTAAAACTGGGTCAAAATTATCGTTTCACCCCTGTAACTACATCTTATTCCTTAAGTCCCGCTGATCCTCTAATGAACAATTGGTCTGTGGTCCAACCACCAAACCGAGTCCCTCTCAGGCCAATAAGAGGGTAGGTCCCCTTGTTCAATACCTGGAGTCAGCACTTAAAGAATAACCTATCTACTATTTCTAAAATCGGGTAGGAGTTCCATCTTGCAGGACTTGTCCTTAGCTATCTACCCGATCTTATTCCTAAAATGGGGGGCTTATTGAGTCGGTGAACTCAAGCCGCTCCCACCCATGTAAATTAAAAGATAAACTTGAATAAATAGGAGTTCATAGTTAGCTCAAGATTAATATTGAGTTACCCTAGGTCATCGTATTGAAATAGTCAATCTTAAGACTAAACAGTGTTATAAAGTAAAAGTGACTATTTCACGGTCCGATCTAATGCAAACTCATTACGTAGGATGCCCCCACTCGCATGTCTCCACATGAACGATTGAAGATCACATCGTTTGTATCAAATACAAAGTGGGTCGCATCCATAGTATCCCTAGGATAAGGTACCCAGCCTTATCCTTATATTATAGACCATTTTGGCTATTACTCAAACTTGATCTACTTTTATGTCTTCACATATAATTCAAGTATTCATGCTATAGTTGGAGGTTCTTATTTTATTGGATTTAGGGTTTTTAAGTGCAATTCACATATTCAATAACTTTATTGAATAAACCTCAATAAAAACTTTATTGTAAAAATAGATTTCGTTTATTGTTTACAAACCACGAGTTTTAGGATGTAAAACTCAACAAACTTTCACTTGGACTAAAACTCCAGTGGAGTCATTTACATGTTATGTTGAGCGTGAGAGAAAAACATAAATACAATAAACTAGGGCATCACATACCCATGGCTTCTCCCACTTGCCTTAGATGTACATAACTCATAGTCCTAGACTTACTAGGTGACCTTCAAACACTTTAGCCGTCGGGGCCTTTATAAACGGATCAACAATGTTGTTCTCCGAGGCTATCTGTTTGACGATCACGTCTCCTTGTTGCACAATCTCCCAGATGAGATGATATTTGTGCTCAATATGCTTCCCACACTTATGGCTTCTAGGTTCTCTAGAATTTGCAAATGTGCCATTGTCATCAAATAGAGGGTGATAGGCAGATGCATATTTGGAACTACTTCTAAATTTTTCAAGAACTTCTTAAGCCATATAGCTTCCTTTGCCTCTTCACATGTAGCTATATACTTAGCCTCCTCCATGGTGGAGTTAACGATATAGCCTTGCTTTATACTCCTCCAAACTACTGCTTCTCCTTTTAGAGTGAACACTGATCCCGATGTAGATTTTCTTAAATCTTTATCGGTCTGAAAATCAAAGTCAGTGTATCCCGTAAGAATTAGATCCTTAGCACCATACACGAGCATATAGTCCCTCGTTCTCCTAAGATACTTTAGGATATTTTTAACGGTAGTCTAATGATCATATCTTCGATTGAATTGATACATGTTGACTATTCCCACTGCGTAACACATGTCAGGTCATGTACATAACATAGCATACATCAGATTACCAACTACTGATGCATAGGGAATACGTCTAATATATCCTCAACTTCTTGAGGTGCCAGGACACTGTTCCTTCAACAGATGAACTTTATGCCTAAAAAGTAATAAACCTCTCTTGGAATTTTACATCTTATATCTATATAACATTTTGTCTATATAGGATGCTTGAAACAGGACTAATGTTCTATTTTTGCGATTCCAAGAACATACTGAGCCTATCCCAAATCTTTCATTTGGAATTGGGTTGCTAGCCCTTGTTTAATGTCAGTTAGGAATCCTACATCATTCCCAATGAGTAGGATGTCATCAACATACAACACTAGGAATGCTACAATGGTTTTGACAATTTTCTTGTAGACACATGGTTCGCCAATATTCTATTCAAAGTCATATGATTTGATCGTAGTGTCAAATCTTATATTCCATAATCTAGATGTTTGTTTTAACCCATAAATGGATCTTTTAATCTTGCAAACCTTTTGCTTTTGACCCTGTTCAATGAACCCTTCTAGTTGAGCCATATAAATACTATTTTCAAGATTGCCATTTAGAAAGGTTGTCTTGACATCCATTTGCTAAATTTTATAATAATAAAAAGTGATAATGGACAAGAGTATTCTAATTGACTTCAACATGGCAACATGGGAGAAGGTTTCTTCATAGTCCATCCCCTCTCTCTTGGTATAATTCTTGGCCACAAGTCGGGCCTTAAAGGTTTGTACTTTATCGACTTTGTCTCGTTTCCTCTTGTATATCCATTTACAACCAATAGGTTTTACCCCATTCGACTGATCTACAAGCTCCTAGACCGAATTGAAATCATAAACTTCATTTCGAGGTCCATGGCTTTGATCTATTGGTCTTGGTCTACATCATTTATTGTCTGTTCATAGGTCAATGGATCCTCAATGCCATCATCAAGTATGACGACCTGAGTTTCTGTTAGACCCATGTAATGGAATTACCAACTTCATGAATAACTCTCGTTAAAGTACCGGTCTTATTAACAACTCTTCTTGGTTTATCTATAGCTTCTTTTGAAATTTCACTCAATACTAGTTTACTGCGAGGTTGATGATCTCTCATGTGGTATTCCTCTAAGAATGTAATGTTTGTCGATACACACACTTTGTTATCTTGAGGATCATAAAACAGACCGCCTTTCGTTTCTTTAGGGTATCCTACAAATAGACACAATGTTGAATGACGTTCCAATTTCTTTGGGTTTTGCATCAACACATGTGCAGAACATCTTTACAACTCATATTGTGTTTCAGAAACACTTTTGTAAGGAACCATGTTCAAAATGTATACAACAATCTCTACTGCATACCCTCAATACGAATCAGGCAATTGAGTATAGCTCATCATTGATCGAACACGTTGTTGAGATTATTCAATAAAGTTGTGAGCCTTGAACTGTATGTGGAGATAAGTTTGAGTAGATAGCTGGATACCTCATTCTGGGGACACTATTGGAAGCGACCCACTTTGAACAACAATCTGTGAAGATAACAATCACGCTCAATCAATTAATAGAGATTCATGTATTAAAAATTGATGTTTAATTAATTTAATATTTGATTTAAACTAACTAATTAATTATTTATTTAAAATTAATTTTATTAAAAAATAATTATTGAAATTAATTTGATTTACAATCAATTAAAATTGATTTTAATTCTATAAAACGAAAAAAAAAAAGAAAACGAAAAGAAAGGTGTGTTTTAGTGGATTTTCCCACTTTGAACACTCATTTTACATGTAGGTGGTGTCAATAGATCATGCAATTATGTAAATTTGGCTAAGAGTTCTTCGACCTTTAACACTAGAAAACCAGTTTTTGCACCATTGTGCGAATGGATTCTATATCATATCAAATAGTCCCAAAATCCCAACTACCATCAATACTATTTTCTCATTAACTACGGTTAATACTATTTCAAAATTTCAATAGCTTATTATAGTTAGGTCATAATAATTTGTATTTAGGTATAGTCGAGTTATAATAATTTGTATTTGAATGTAGATTATTTTAGTTTGAATTATAATAATATGTGTTCGAAGTGGAAAAAAATTTTATTTGAGAAAAAACAAAGAACGACTAAATTGATGTTGGTAAAATAGCAAAACCTGTAACAAATAATAAAAGCACTTGCATAAGCACTTAGTAAAGGGACCAAAACATGGTATTTAAACTCAGAATTAGATCTGGATATCTAGCTTTCAATTTGAGATCCTTAGACAAAAGTGGATACTAAAAAGTTCATAAACAAAAATAAACCCCCATAACCAAAATGGTATTTAAACTCACATTCATCAATTTTGATATGGAGCTTTCAATTTTACGCTGCGCATATATTGAAACAAAATCATCTAACATAAGAATCAAGATCGAAATTCAAACAGCAGCAGACATATCGATCAATTCTCATCATCCTCAGGCTCCGCATCGTCGTCCTCAGAAAATTCGTCCCCACTGAATTCATCAAAGCACTCGAGATCGCTCTCGCTCTCGCTCTCGTTCTCAATGAACTCATCTACCTCCTCAATCACCGGCTCCCGCTTCCCTCTGACCTCAATCCTAAATCCGCCATCAAAAGTAGAATTCAAAACCCTAGACAGTTGCGGCTTATCGCTCAAAAAAACATCGCTGAGGAAACCGGAGGCGGATTGCCTTGGAATTGGAAGTAGCAGATTCTGGATGGTTTGTGCTGATGGAGCGGATGAGGCTGGATTGCGAAGAAGGAATCGGACTGGGGCTTTGACGTTCTTGAGAATCAACCTGGAAGCCATTGCAGGAGGTTGAAGAAATGAAGAGTACGGAGGGAGATCTGCAGAGAAGGAAAATTTGGAGGGGAAGCGATGATGATTGGGTTTTTATAGAGCGGCCAGAGAAGAGGGTTTAGGGTTTTTAGGAAGGCAATTCTTGAAACTCGTTGGATTTTATGCCACGTGGACTAACAACCAAACATCAACTTGGTTTCAAAAAGTATTTTCTTTTTTCTTTTTTAAATAAAAAGTAAATTTGATGGTTACCGTTACGGTAAAAAATTATAATCGAGAAAACAAAAAAAATTGGAGCATGGCATAAAAAGTTAAAACACGTCCGACACCAAAATTAACCTAGCTCAATTAACAATATCAATCAAAAAGTATTTTCTTTTTTCTTTTTTAAATAAAAAGTAAATTTGATGGTTACCGTTACGGTAAAAAATTATAATCGAGAAAACAAAAAAAATTGGAGCATGGCATAAAAAGTTAAAACACGCCCGACACCAAAATTAACCTAGCTCAATTAACAATATCAATCTCAATGTGAGAGATTCAATATTATAAAAAAAGATGTCATGTATTTTTGTTGTTATTATTTTTTTAATCTATATATGTTTAAATTTGTTTACATCAACTAAAGGCGTTTCAGTCTATAAATTTAATGAAAATATCCTGCCACCGTAATTCTGAAACAAAAAAAATTTCATAGAAAAGTTAATCTTATGACATAAATGATTAGATAAAATATATCCAATAGTAATCTAATCTCATTTTTTTTCTTAAATCTTTTAAATTTCACTAATTTTCGTGTTTCCTCAAAACTTCAAAAGATCTTAAATCCATTATTGGATGCTTGTAGATGGCATGGATTTTTAAATCTAGAATTATTAAAGACTTAAAATTGGAAGAATCAATCTACAAAAGTGCCAATAATTGAGAATGTCAATACAATATAGATAGGTTTTAAGTCTTTTTTAATCCATAAATATGTGAGTTTAATTTAATTTTGATCTTTAAATTTTTAAAATGTTCATTTGATGCTTATATATCCAATTGATTTTCTAAATGTGTATCTCTGATATTTAAACTTAAAAAAAATATAATCATTTTAGTCCGTTGGTGGGCTACTCATGGTCTATTTGATAAACAACAATTTTGTTTTATGTTTTTAGATTCAATGAGTCCAGCAAATATGTGTTTGCTTGGCAGTCTGAATTCTGTTTCCAAAAACTATTTCTAGATTCCATGATCCAAACAGTGCAAATTTGGAAAACAACTTTTTTATTTTTTTAGTAGGGGTGATCATTGAAACTGTTGAAACCAAATCGAAATCGAGCCGAAATCGAATTAATGTGATTCAGTTTGGTTTGACATATGTTAAAATCAATTTAATGTGGTTCGGTTCGGTTTCAAATACCAAAATCGATTTGAAACCAAACTGAACCCCTTTAAATGAATATATTAAAAATATATATTTATATATAATACATTTATATCTTTTAGTTTTTCTTTTTAGGGTTTCAACTTCCAATCTCTCAAGTCTCATTTGAGGTTCACCTCCGTTCGTCGTTAGCCAGAGAGCCATCCCCATCGAACTTCGAAGTCTCCTCTCTGAAGACTAAAATTGCTCGACCTCCGTCCGTCGTCTTCCCTCATCTCTCCTCGAACTCCGTTGAAGTCTCCTCTCTGAAATCACTCCACCTCCATCGAAGTCCTCCCTCGTCCTTCCTCGACCTCCATCGAAGTCTCTTTCCACTTACTCCAACTGCGAGCGACCGCCAACTAAGCGAATTTGAATTTCTTCAGTCCCAGACCTCAGTAGACGTCCGTAGCCTCCGTTTCTGCAAATTTCGAGTTTTCCAATCCAATCTCACATCTCATCCTCAAGTAATTACCATTTGTTTCTTTCTTGTTTGGTTTGAGGAGGTTTGTTTTGTTTCGAAGTCCTTCGATATGAAATCGCGAAGTCCTCCAATCTGAAATCCCTCGTTTGTTTTGTTTCTTTCTTGTTTGGTACCATTTATTTCCATTTGTCTCAGCCTCAAATTGGAAATAAAATATAGTTTGAACACATTTGTTCTCTCTTTTCTATTTGAAATAATTTAAAATAATTAATTCTCCGATGTTCTAAAATTGAAATAATCTAAAATAAATAGGACATCACATTGCAGATGTGAGTGATATTTCATTGATATTTGCAAATTGTTAATGAAGAGTTTACTTGAAATCAAACTTAGCTATTGTAGGAAAATTGTTAATGAAGAGTTTACTTGAAATCAATAGTGATATTTCATTTATAAGCCAACATTTAACTTATAAATTATTGTGCTTTTAATGTTAACAAAAATTTGTAGTAGCACATTAGCTATTGTAGGTAGATTGACAATTATTACAAAAATAATTAGGACATTCTGGATTTTTGTGTTTACTTTTAGTTCGAGTTTACCTCTTCAATATGAATCTTCATACAGGTGTTTACTTTTAGTTTTTATATTATAGGCACTAGGCAATAGACACGATGTCGACGAGCTTGACCAATACGGATAGTAATACTGAGACTGCTAGCAAGAGCAATAACTGTTCTAGTGTGAACGAAAATGATGACGTTGTTGTTGAGATTAGCATGCCTCCACCAGAACTACAACCAGCTCGAAAGAAAAGGGAAAAGTACGTCTATGGTATGGGATCATTTTACTTAATGCTCTGAGTATAGTGATGATGATCCACATGCTAAATGTAATTATCGTGGTATGGTGTATGCATGTCATCCAAGAAGGAATGAAAATTCAACTATGAGAATGTTGTTGAGGATGATGCCTTAAACTCTCGTATCCTGTAGTTTGTAAACGCAGTTTTGTACGAATGATTGTGATGTATAATATATGATATTTTCTTCACTACTTGTCTTTGAACATTTGATATTTTATTTGCTTTACCACAAACCAATAAACTCAAATCTCTGGTTGTCATTATGTAACTTGAACATGTATGTGAAGACATACAAGTGGATCATGTCTTAAGTGATAACCAAAATTGTCTATAGTATATGGATATAGGAAGAAAACCTTATCTTGGTAATGCTACGGATGTGGCCCGCTTTGTAGAATAGCTACAAGTGTTGTGACTTGCTACAAATGGTCTGATCCTGATCATTCGTGTGGGAACGTGCGAGCGGGGACATCATATACAAAGAGTTTGTATAAGACCTGACCACGAAATGTTAACGTCTTGTTATATAACGTTGTTCATGACAAAGACTTCACTTCACTAAGATGACCATAGGTAATATGACCTCAATTCTGAGTGAGTTGGGAATTCCTACCTTTGAGGGCGGTCCTTTGATTTGCATGGGTGCGAGTGGCCAGGTCGCCGACTCAAACCTACTACTTTGGGGATTCGTCTGATTTGGGAGCTAAGAACTCAGCTACATAAGATGGAATTCATTCTTTTCCCAAAGTAGTGGTAAGTAGATAGATTGCTCACTTAAAGATGGATCCCGGGGCTTGAACTATGTGGCGCCATACACTTTCTCATGGCTCGAGATGTGTCCATGTTGGGGTCGATGCCCTAAAATCTCGTGTCCTGTAGTTTGTAAACAGTTTGTACGAACGCTCGTGTTGTATAATATATGATATTTACTTCACTTCTTGTTTTTGCTCAGTTGTATGTTTTATTTGCTTTATCACAAACCAATAAACATAAAATCCATGGTTATCTGTATATAACTTAAACATGTATGTGGTGACATACAAGTGGTTCATGTCTTGAGTGATAACCAAAATGGTCTGTAGTATATGGATATAGGAGGGAAACCTTATCCTGATAATGCTACGGATGAGGTCTGCTTTGTGGAATGGTCACAAGTGTTGTGACTTATCATAGATGGTCTGATCCTGATCATTTGTGTAAGGGACATGTGAGCGGGGGCGTTCTATACAAAGAGTTTGTATAAGACCCGATCAGAAGTGTTAATGTCTCGTTATATAACACAGTTCATGAAAGAGACTTCACTTCACTAGAATGACCATAGATAATATGACCTCAATCCTGAGTGAGTTGGGAACTCCTGCCATTGAGGGTGGTCCTTTGATTTGTATGGGTGCGAGTGGCAAGGTCACCGATTCAAACCTACCATTTTGGGGATTCGTCTGATTTGGGAGCTGGGAACTCAACTACACAAGATGAAATTCACTCCCTTAAGGGCTGATTCCAGGGCTTGAACGATGTGGCGCTACACACCTTCTCTTGGCCCGAGAGATGTTCACACATAGTTAGACTATGTTGTATTGTTCATTAGAGAAATTAATGGTACTTAATGAGTGAGATATAACTACAAGAGAAAAACGATAAATTGGCCCAACTGTACTTACAAGCATCTATGAAGGGTCATTGTACTCATGATTGGTTATATCCAATGGACACAGAAATATATCTGTGGTAAGAAGAGTTCAACTATTGGTCTTTAGTGGAATGCCTGGCAGTTAATGAATGGTGGTTCTCGTGGCTAAAGAGTTTAGTAAGCTATTCACGTATCATTGGAGCTTTGAGCCACAGGTTCATTAAGTCCCCCAGGTAGCTTGGATAAAGTCGAGAATCAGTGTTTGGGTTAGTTTGAAATGTTCAAATGACAAAAGAAAGTTCAATTATGTATGATATAATTGGAGTGGTTAATTATATATGATATAATTGACTAAATGTATGAGATACATTTTTTTTTTTTTTGGAGGAAATTAGATATAAATATGATTTATATCAAGTGGAGGAGAAATTACTATAGTAGATATGTGATATCAAACTATAGGGTAAGAATATAATATGATTATATTCATTTATTATTAAATTGGTTAATTATGAGATAATTGATAAAATATTCTCCTCAATCGTGCGTTAGTGGGAGAAGCCGTATTCGATTTTGGTAACCGAAGAATAAAATGAAAATTTGTTTCATTTGGGAAAAGTTCAAAAAAAAAAAAAAAAAAAAACGCAATCGGTGTGAAAAAGTATTAGTCGCCTAGCTGAGAGCCTATACGATAGAGTCTCATCATCTAAACGATCGCACACTCCACGTCTAAACGATCGCATGTCTTTCTCTAAACAATCGCTTAGCTTTCCTAAATGATCGCCTAACGTGCCGAGTTTTCTAAATGATTGTATACCTATTAGTAGATGAACACTTAGTAAAACCTACACGATTGTGTAGCTTTGTTTAAATGATAAGCACTCTGCTATACGATAGCTTTCTCTCCCATTTGTTTATCATCTACATGATCAGTCTTTCCTCCTACCTCTACCAAATTCACTAAAGACCACACTTTGGATTCTCATGCGAAGAATACCAAGGGCTCCAACTGGTAGTGTCGTCCCCGCTTCTTACTTGTTCATGCTTGTTCGTGTTGCTATCGTTTGTGTAGACGATCATGTTGTCGCAGCCGACTGATTTGCTAGGCGATAGAGTTCGTAGAGTTTCTTCCGCTGCGTTTGAGTTCGAGATTGAAGAGAGTCTTCAACTGGTATGAGAACTCATTCCCTTGTATTTTATTTATCAAAGCATGTCGTTAATTAATGTTAAATTACATAACTATCTTTTAGAATATATGTGTTGTATTTCAGTCACAATGAAATCAGAAAGATTCGAACATGCTCATGGATGCTCTTTGTTAAGAGATCCTTCAATTGGTATCAGAGCCAGGTTATGATATTCCAATTTCATTGTTGCAACGAATTGCATATACATTCTTGGTGGGTGCATATCTGCTCTGTTTAATCGTTAAATTATTGTGGATGTACGGATTAATGGAGTTTTTTGGGATGTTTGCCTCGATTTGATTTAATTCTTTTACATTTTCTGTTTATTGTAAAGGCCCTTGCGTTTTTGGGCATTATTAATCGTTATCGAGTCTATAATTCAAAGTCAGTTTAAGTTTTGAGTTGTTCGTGAAGAAGATCGAAGCAAGGGTTACAATTCTTCGAGGAAGGAGACGATCAAGGGTTTGATCGCGTCGTGTAGATGGTGGGGTAAGTTATCACTGAGTATCGAGTCGGGTAGACGATGGGATGCTCGCGTATTGTTTAATGCGCACGTGTACTAGACGATTGTTTAGCTCAGCAAGCTTCATCGCTTAGTAACTGACTAAACGATTGCTTAGCAACGCACAGTAAATCGTTTACCTTTTGCCGTGTTAAGAGATCCCCTAGATGATCAGGCTTCGCAGCCTCGTTGTCGTCTATGCGATCATTTAGCTTTTGCGCCTATCGTCTAGTGCGCGTTGGACGATCATTTACTTTTGGCGTTTATTAAACGATGGACTTCTCCTAGCGGTTCAAGACCCGGTTCGCCTATGAAACGGTTCGCTTGGTAAAAAATGTAATAGATAGGGTTATTTCATTCCGATTTTTATTAAAGGCTCATCTCGGTTCATTAACCCTTAGTTTATTACATGCGGTGTATGTTTTTTATATGTCATATGGTATACACATAGAGTAAATCCTACTTTAGGTTATGCATTGGTCATGCATCATCTCTTTATTGTAAATGTTATAATTTAGAGAAGCATGATTTAATTATGTAAGAGCATGCTCATGCATCATATAATATAAGAGTTATATTTATGCATGCAGAAGAAGTAGTGACATGCATAATCTTTATATTATAATCGTTATAGTATAAGGGTGAATGTGAAGCATGTTTTGCTTGGTTATTACGTGTATATATAAAAGTTATGTATAGTAATGATCAGACATTGCATGAAGCATGCACATAGGTTTCTTTATAAGCGTTATAAACACCTAGTTGCGTGATAACTTGTAGAAATACAAGTTATTTATACCATTTTTATTTAGATTATACGGCAAAAAGAAGGAAAAGTTGTGTCGACAGTATAGAAATTGGCTTAGAAATACGAAAATTGTAAAGTGTCGTAAGCACACTCATTAACCCCATTGCGATGGCAAAATGGAAGGTTCAAGTCTTTGTTTTGCAGGAAACAGGTCACCGAATGCGAAAATCGCTCGAGGACGAAAAGAACAACGCATTTTCACAGCATGCGGCAATCATTCAAGAACAAAGAAAGAACAACGTAATTGCAGCGTATGCGACGATCAATCATGGACTCAAGCGATCAACGCATTTCCACCGCATGCGGCAATCGATAGAAGATCAAAACAATTACACCGCATGTGGCGATCGATCGAAGATGTGAAGAGCAATGCATTCGCAAGGACTTTTGACATTGTACAACTTTTCTGTTGTACGATTCTGACAAATCAATCGTGGAGTAGAACGGACATTTCCACTATGACATGGTAGGAATTATCAGATTTTCAGAGTGGGACCACTAATACAGAAGAAGCCAAGGTCTATAAATAGCTTCCTCAAATTCAATGTTAAAAAGGCTGGTCTGAAGAGACAATTTAGATAAAATTCGGGAGAACAATGAGACAAGACCGAGAGGTAAGTCTCTGAGCAAGCAATTATTCCATTCCCGAAGAAGAAGTTCTGTGCCAAAGGTCACTTCTACCTCTAATTCAAGCCTGAAAGGGAAGCCTTCCACTCCATTTCTTCCAGAGGCCGGCAAACACATCGTCTTCGACAGGGATCTGTGTCAAGACATTGACACTCTTTCCGTATTTGTTCTTAATTTCCATTCATCTACTGTGTTCATCTATCTTTAATCTTTCATTCACTATATGTAACAAACGTTGGCCTCTAGATTTAAATATCATTAGTATATTCATCATCATCTTTCTGTTCTTTTCCATACATTCATCATCCATCCTTTTCATTATGTATAACTAATCCCCTGGGTAAAGGGGAAGGATTAAGCGAGTGAGTTAATCCTTGTTAAGGAAATCGACTGAGTTTAGCTAAAGCATGCTCAACGACATCTTCACCTGTGAGAGCATAAGTGAAAATGTTATTCCGCCTATCGAAAGAAGGTTGGAAGAATGCATTAACTAAAGCGAGAAGTACTTCCAGAGATGGAAACAACCTTGCGTTCATCACATTCATCCTTGTTTCACCATAGACATATGGGAACGCGGCTAATCACTGAAAGGTGTAAGCCAAGGGAAAGTGGAACCTTAGTTGCGTCCTCAACAAAATCGACGAACTTGTAATGTCCTTTCCCTCAACCCATTCTCTTTCTGATTCATTTCACAAGACTTGCCACTACATTCACCAGACACTTTTGCACATCTTCACAGCCAGTCCCTAACCTGTATATTAATAGTTTATTCATTTATTTTATCACCGCAATTTATTTACCATCGCATTTTATTCTTTATCGCAATTTATTCTTTACCGCAATTTACTTTTCATCGCAATTTACTTGTATCGCATTTTACGTTTTCGCAAAACCAGTTCATTATTCTTTATGTTTAACTGGTCGCATATACCATAATAGTATCACATTAATTACAACAATCCCCGTGTTCGAACTCAGATCACTCTAAGAAACTTGGTTGGAATTATACTTGGTTCTAGCGTAAGAAAGCTTATGACACGCGTACTACACGAACGCATACTACGAGAGCATCTAAGCATCATCGCATACATTTAGAACGTAGTATCGCAATATCATAAATCACAGCACAATATCATAATCATACATTTTTTATTCTTTACAAGTTTTTGGCGCCGTTGCTGGGATTGACAACATTTAGTGTTGAATATTTTTATGGTATTTTGCAAGACAGATCTCTGTTGTATTGTTTGTTTAACGCAGAGAGCAGGCTGACGGTTTATGAGTACTGGATCTCCTCCGTCTACAAGGTGAACAGCTTAGCTTACAGCACAGCGTGTTCACTGAACTAGAATTCAAAGCTGACCCAGAGATCGAGCGTACTTTTCGCGCACAAGCACGCCAGAACCGTATAAGGCGAAGAAGGAACATGGCTAACAACGTGATAACTTGTAGAAATACAAGTTATTTTTGCTTTTAAGTTGGAACAACTAAGGTTTTTAATGATAGATTCTTCTTATTTTTAGAAGAAACGTATGGATTTATTCAAACATTAGCAAACTCATGCAAAAGAAGTTTTATTACTAAATATCGCAGCACTAATGCATTGTATTGCAGGATTTCAACGCAATGATTAACGTTAACACATTAGACAAGTGTCGCAGGAAAAGCTCTAACGCATGGGCCATGTGTCAGAGGGAGTTCAACGCAGAGAAGATTCATTGCTCCAGGCTGATTGTGTCACATCACCACTTGCAAGTATGGGCACCTACAGCAGGCGGCGTTTGAAAAAGCTTCTGAGATTCAGGTGGCTAATCAGGGCATGAACTTTAATGCTGCCCATTCACCAAGTGGACGTGACCAAGGCCTATAAATAAATGAAGTCCCTCCAGAGTCAAGAAGTTTGGAAATTATCAAGATCCTTACTCTCTGTATATTGTATTCATAGTTTTAGTTCTTAGAAGCTGTGCTGTGGTGCTAGACGATCAGAAGGGTTGAAAACCACCACCACCGCCGGTCAGGGAGCGGAAGAAGCCACTCTTGAGAAAGACACTTTATCTAATTCCTATACAAGTGATTGTACACAACGAGATTGGGCCAAAGAAATATAAGAGATTGTATTCTTTGGCTTGACTCAGTTTCCTTCATCTCATTTATCACTTTCACTTCATTTGATTAAATATTGCTTTTGTAAAGACTTTGTTTCTTTATAAAATTCATATATTTGATGTGAAACCTGGATTTCCATTATCCCTACTTAAGCAGGTGATTAAGGGATTAACTAGGTAAAAGTTAAATCCTATGTTGAAGGGAAGGAAATTTCTAAGTGTTGAATGGATTTTCCTTGAGTAGCTTTGAGTTAAGCTTTAACTGGTGGAAATTGACTAAGTGTTGGACTAGGCATTGCCATGCGTTGGCCATAAGATCTTGGAGAGATTATTTGGGCCAAGGGAGAAGTTGAAGTGAGAGTGACGCATGCCTTGGAGGTTAGACCAACATTAGGCTGAATGGATGCGTTGGATGCGTTAGATGCATTGGATGATGGATGCGTTGGAAGGGACCAATGCATTGGAAGGGTTGTGTTAATGTGTTGGAAGGGTTGATGGAAATGGCATGCGGCTGAAGGAAGAAAGATGGAAGTGACACATTAGAAGGCACAAGGGTAGGCAAGGCATGCGTTGGAAGGCAGCCCATGCGTCGAGCAGCCGAGCGAGCCCTGCGAGCAATGCCAAGCGCCCCTGCCCATGAGTCAAGCGGCCATACCAAGTGCCCCTACCCATGCGTCAAGGGGCTGAGCAAGTGAGCGATGGCCAGTGCCTATGTAGCACGCCCATGCGTCGAGCGACCAACGCCTATGAAGCACTATGCGTCGAGTTGCCAGCGCCTATGCTAAGCGCCATGCGCCCATGCCAACGAGCCTTGCGGTAATACCTAGTGAGCCATGCGTCAAGGATGAGTGGCCATCCTATGTGTTGGTGATGGCTGGCTCTTGCGATGGCTAAGTTGGATTGCGAGGGTAGTGAGTTGGCTTGCTATGCGTTGAACATCTAAGAGTTGGACGCATATAAAGGATGAGATCACCTAAAAAACGTCATTAAACCATGTGTCTTCTTAAGAGGAAGCCTTAAGCCTTAAGCATTTGAGGTGGTTGCATCAGAGGACATGCAATTGGAAGCTCATGCATTGGCTATATAGGAGAAGGACACTTAGATCTCGTTGATCAAAGAATTGCGTTGTTGGTGTGAGGAGGAAACACTTGGACATGCATCCAAGTAGGAGGTTTCGAATTTGGAGAAGGTTTGGACGCCTATAAATAGAGCCAAAGACTTCATTTTTCAGATCACAACTCAAAATACGTTTAAAAAGAGTGGGAAAGTTAAGTAAACCTTGCGTTGAGAGCAAAATCCATGCATTGATCACAGAGCTTCAAAGAGGACGCATTGGACAGTGAAGTTTGGAAAACAACATCAAATTGGGACGAGAAGTTCTCCCAATTTAGTCGTGCGTTTGGAGTGATTTCAAAGCCATCTGAAAGCTATGAGAGTCTAGTGTTCATGGTGGGGCTTCTGGAGAAGAATCTCTAAGGAATCATGCTGCATAATGAGGAAAATATAGAAGGGTCGAGCTGTCGGGTAAGATGGTCCAGTCTAGATGTTTTGATGTTTCCAGCCAAACCACGGGGAGTTATGAGCTAAGATTTTGAGGTAAGCTTCCGAATACATTCTAGAGCGTATTTGTAGAAGGAAGTAACTCTAGATAAAGCTTAGAACTATGAGTATTTTGAGCTTTAAGTTGAATCTGGAATTTAGGGTTCAAAGGAGGAGCTCGAGAAGACCAAGAAACTTCTAGAGAGAAAAGTTCCTAAACGACCAAGGTGAGTGGAATTTTGGTACTTTCCTTTAAGTCTTAAAACATATCTTTTAGAGTAAATTGTATATGCTTAGGTTATGATGAGTATCTAGCGTGAGAATGAGATTATGTGATCGAGATGGTCAGGGGGTCAATAGACCTAGTGCCTGAGCCCGTAAGCAAAACCTCACGGGATGGTCATGGGACACGAGAAGTCTAGTTCCTGAGCCTATGGGAGGATCCTCGTATGGGATGATCAGAGGGCCGACGGGCCTAGCTTCTGAGCCAATGAGTAGGGAGCTATGTGCACATAGGAGACAGAGGGAACGTAAAGAGTAAGCGTTGTAGCTAGTAGCAGTTATCTATCTACCGTGTGTATAGGTAAACAACATACTCATTCTAAGTAGTTATCGGTTTAGCTATCTACCATGTGCGTAGATAGAGTTGAGAACAGACTCACTCAAGGTGGAGGTTTGGAATGTAACCTCGTATTCGTGATATACTTGTTATTTATGAGTTGAAATAGACTCTAGAAGTTGCTTATCACTCACTGAGCTTTGTGAAGCTCATTCTGTTATTTCATGTTTTTCTTCCCAGGTAGCGAAAGGTGGGGAGTTCCAGGGTGCTGCTAAAGTCAAGGTCTGCCACGAGCCACAGTTACACTTCGAAGGATTTTACAGTGTTGTTGTAAACTTTGTACTTAAGTCTTAGAGTTTTATAAACGTTATATCGTTGTAATAAAATGGGCCTACTTAATCCATTGTAGTTTGCCTCCTTGACTTAATCAGTTGGTTGTTGAATTTGGTATAAGAGTTATTTTCGCAAGAGTTATTAGGTAGTAAGTGTCAACAAAAGGGTTGATAACTGCTGCAGTCACACCCATTCCTAGGCTCGGAGAGTAGTCTGGGGTAGGGTATGACATTTGATCCATCATACTTGCCATTGTTTATTTCTTGTTTATGTTGAACACATTAATACTTTATGCCAAACTTCATTCCAATGCTCAAGCCAACTTGACAAATTGGTAAAAAGCATATTTAACTTAGATTGTTCGAAAGAATAACTAAGTTGTATCATGTAGGACACCTAGTACAGCTAGAGATAGACTTACTGGTGTCTATTGCATTCTGTATTAGATGCATGCATCCTAGAGATAGGTTTTATATGTTATTCGCATTGAGAAATGTTGAATGAAATCTAACGCATGAACAAAAGATAAGCAAATCACTCCATCTCATCCACATCACATCCTGGTTTGTGTACATTCATCTTAGACCGACGCGTCCACTTACATTAAACTCCATTCACACATGACCCATCACTAACTACTTAACTCTTTTGCATCTCTTGCACAGGCACAACAATTTTGTGTAAATAACACATTTCTCACATTTATTTAGGAAAACCCCTACAGTAGATACAACGCAAGGTCTGCGTTTGGCTAACTGAATCCCTGAGTTCGACCTTGGGCTTACCAGGAACCTAAATTAGATTTATACTTGGGTATGATTTAGGAAAACTTGAACATCATTAGAAGAAGTTGTGTATATTCTGCTGCAAATATCTGACGCCCTAACACGTTACATTTACTTAAACGCATCAAAGCATAAACGCATCACTTACACTTAGAACTTATTCTTCAATTTAGTTTATACAATACACTCCTAGAGTGAATCACCATAGCAACGAACAAGTTTTTGGCGCCATTGTCAGGGATTCAGAAACAAAACTAACCAGAAATTTCGTGTGTATTTGTTGTAAGAACACTTCAGTCAAGGGATTATTACAAGTTAAGCCTAAGCTTTTGAACGTTTATAAGCAGGAAGAACACTCCTGAACTCAGATACGACCCCGAGATTGAAAAGACCTTTCGGCGTAGGAACCAATTCAACCGTCGTTGAAGGTTGAGGCAGCAATTTCTCAGACAACAGAACAGGTAACGAGCAATGGCGGAAGAACAGGCAAATCAACAACTAGCTCATGCTATAGAGAATCCAATCCTGATGGCGAATAGCAGCACGCGTTCCATGAGGGAGTTCGCATCCCCTGTACTGTATGATTTCTCTCTAGGAATCATATACCCAACATCAGATGGAACTAGGTTCGAGATGAAATCTGTTATGCTTCAAATGCTCTAGTCTGCTGGACAATTTGGGGGTGGTCATGGTGAAGATCCTCCCGCCCACATGAAGCGTTTCCTGGAAACGTGTAATTCATTTATGATTCCTGGAATCACCCAGAGGCGATCAGGCTATCCTTGTTTCCCTATTCTTTGCGTGATGACACAAAACAATGGGTGATCTCACTAGAGCCTGGTGAAATCACCACCTGGGAGAAGTTGGTGGAAAAATTTATGCAAAAATACTTCCCACTTACCACCAACGCGAGGAGGTGTCGAGAGATTATGAACTTCGAACAAGAAGATGCTGAGACCTTAAGTTTCGCATGAGAGCATTTTAATGGCTAGGTCAAGAATTTCACGAACCATAGACTACCTCTAACTATCCAAATGGAGACGTTTTATGGAGGATTGAATAGAGCATCGCAGATGGCAGCTGGTAGACTTATGGACAAATCTTACACTGAGGCTAAAGAGATACTAGATCACATTGCTAAACACAATATGGAATGGATGGATGATACGTATGATGGAAGAGCTGACAGGAAGAAAAGATCTCAGAACGTTAATTCTATCGATTCCAACGCAATAGCCACACTTTCTACTCAAGTGGCTATGATGACCAGCCTTCTACAGAACATAACGTTGGGAAACGGATCAAATCAACAGAAGGTGAATCAGGTAGAGGCGTTTGGGCAGCCCATGGTTAGCTGTGTGGGCTGTGGAGATCCTCACTTCTATGCTGAATGTTCACAAAACCCTCAGTCAGTATGTTTCAACAAAAAAACAACCCATTCTCTAATACATATAATCCTGAATGGAAAAACCATTCGAATTTTTCTTGGACAGGAGGAAATCATCAGAAGCACCACCCAGGGGCGAACCATCAGCAAAGGAATGGACCGCCGCCTGCATTTCAACAAACGCATCAACAAGATCAACGCCCTTTAATAGAGGAGGACAGACGTCGAGCTCAAGATCTACGCTTGAGAACCTATTGAAGGAGTACATAGCCCAAAATGACGCGTTGCTGAAAATTCAGGCGTCATCTATCAGAAACCTAGAAATCCAGGTAGGGCAGATAGCGAACGAGTTGAAAAGCAGGCAACCTAGAGTTTTACCTAGCAATATTGAAACACCTAGGAACAATAATGGAAAGGAGCAATGTCACATGGTGACATTGCGAAGTGGAAAAGCTCTTGAAAAAAGAAGAATGAATTCAAGAAATAGCAGTCCTTTGAAAGAACGCATCACACGTTCAATGGATCAGGAAAAAAGAATGCCCGAGACTACAAGCCATTCAGAACCCAGTACGTTTAACGTAAGAAAGCCTGAAGTGACTTTGAATGCACCATTTCCTAGGCATCTGATGAAGAAGAATGATGAACAACAATTCAAGCGCTTTTTTAAGCTTCTAAAGCAGCTGCATATCAACATTCCACTAATAGAGGCTTTGGAGCAGATGCCAACATATGTCAAATTTTTTAAGGACATTTTGACGAAGAAGAAAAGAGTCAGTGAGAAGGAAGTAATAGCGCTAACGCAGAAGTGTAACGCGTTAGTAAGCAACAGTGTACCAAATAAGTAGAAGAACCCTGGGAGTTTCACAGTTCCTTATTTGATAGAAGGATTGGATGTGGGTCATGCGTTGTGCGATCTAGGAGCCAACATTAATCTCATGCCACTTTCAATTTTTAAGAAATTGGGGATTGGCGAAGCACAACCTACTTCTGTTACTCTTCAGTTCGCTGACAGAACAATTAAGTACCTAGAAAGGAAGATTGAAGACGTTCTGGTGATGGTTGACAATCTTATATTCCCAGTAGACTTTATTATCTTGGACTATGAAGTAGATAGGGAGGTACCAATTATCCTTGGACGCCCCTTCTTAGCTACTGGGAAAGTTTTAATTGGCGTGCATAAATGCGAATTAACTATACGCGTGGACAATGAAGAGGTGAAGTTTAATGTGCTCAACGCATTAAAGTTCCTAGATAGTGAAGATTGTCAGCTAAATAGTATTGAGTTGCCTGAAGAAGAGACTCATGTATGTGAGGTCCTCGCGTTGGAGGAGAACCTGAAAGAATCAGAGCCACCAAGTCTGAATGAGTGGCGGACAAAACCAACGCGTCCATCACTTGAAGAACCACCAAAACTCGAGTTGAAACAGTTACTTGGACTCTTGAAATATGAATTCCTTGGAATCAACAACGCTTTACCTGTGATCATTTCTGAAAATCTTACAGAGCCTAATGAGCCTAAGTTTTTCTGGCTGCCGACCGCAACATCCCAATGAGAAACTATGCGGCACCCAATTTATATGACTTCTCGCCCAGAATTGTAAGACCCATGATAGAGGAGAATGCAAGATTTGAGATAAAGTCGGTCATGCTTCAAATGATCTAGAATACGGGGCAGTTCAGAGCTCTACAAGGAGAAGACCCGCATGCACATTTGACCAACTTCGTTGAAATGTGTAATACATTCTCCATTCCTGGTGTGACTCTGGAAGGAATTAGACTGTATCTCTTCCCGTATACACTACAAGATGAGGAAAAGAGGTGGGATCATTCATTAGAGCCAAATGAAATTAATTATTGGGACCAGTTGGTCGAGCGATTCATGAAGAAATTCTTCGCGTCCGCAGTCAACGCAAGAAGACAGAGAGACGTGTTGAATTTTGAACAGATGGAAAACGAGATTTTGAGCACCGCATGGGTGCGATTCAGAAGATTTGTGAAGAATTATCCGTACATCAGGATTACTGATTGCGTTCTGATGGAAACCTTTTACAATGGCCTGGATAGATCGACGCAAGTTGTTGCTAATGCCTCCGCGGCAGGTGGATTCATGGACAAAACGTACACTGAAGCCAAGGTCATCTTGGATCGAATTTCGCGAAACACAGATGATTGGGAAGACGATGGGTATAGGGGAAGAGGCCCCGAGAGGAGAAAAGCAGAAAGCGCCATTGTACCTGCGAATACAATGACCACATTGGCCGCACAAATGGCCGCAGTTACCTCTCTCCTCCACATGATGGCGATCAATCAGGGAAGCCTCTCCCAGGGTGCAGCGCAAGCCAATGCGCTAGCACAAGTTGCAACAATAAGCTATGCACAATGCGGAGGGGGTCATTCAGCAGAAATGTGCCCATCAAACCCACAGATAGTGTACTTCATTCAAAATAACCCGTACAGCAACAAGTACAACCCGAGTTAGCGGAACCATCCCAACTTTAGTTGGGGAGGGAACGATGACCAGGGAGGCCAAAGGAATCTGCAGAACAATTCCAAAAATCGAGGAAACCCTTCGGATTTTCATCAAGGTTTGAATCAGAGTCACCACCAAAGTAGGCAATCGCACAACCAACCTTCCTCATCCAACACCTCTACAAATTTATCGTCTTTGGAAGCTATGCTGAAGCATTATATAGAGAAAAATGATGCGGTCATGCAATCGCAAGCATCTTCCATAAGGAATTTGGAGGTATAGGTGGGGCAACTGGCAGCCGAGCTTCGAAATAGAACACCAGGAATGCTGCCCAGTAATTCAGAAGCCCCCGGATCTAATAGGAACGAACAATATTAATAGTGACATATTGCAGGTAAGTCTAACCGCCTGCGGGGATGCGATTGCGGTAACCCTGAAGAACCTTTTCAATCAACATCCCTAACACTATCTTTATCGCTTTCTTTACCGCTTTCTTTACTGCTTCTTTTATTGCATTGTTATTACTTTCTAAAATTAGTTTTACTGCTTACTTGAATTTACTTCTATTTCAATTCCAGCTTGCGTTAATTTAATTTCATCCCTAGTTTAATTTAATTCCATTCCAGCCTTAGTTTGTGTTGATCTCAAAATTCTTGTGAATGAACATTAAAAAAAATGAACACTGCAACGTCTTATCAATTTGGTTTTGGGATAAGTGTTGCGATGTTGGTGATACCATAAATAACATCTGGTATGCATAGCGACGGCGGGTGTTGTGCTAATGGATACACTTTGCGCCCGTCGTCCAAAAATGCATTGCGTTGACAGATGAGTTATGCGCGTATGTACACTGCGCCCGTCCTCCGCAAATATGCACTAAGTCGATGGTTCTGTTCCACTGGTAGAAATACCGTGTGCCCGTCCTCCAAAAATGCGTTGCGTTGACGGGTGTGTTGCGCTAAGGCATACATTGTCCCCGTCCTCTGCAAATATGCATTTGCGATAACGGATGCATTGCGTTAAACACTTAACATTGCGCCTGTCCGATTAAAAAAACATGATAAAATATTTGTGGAGAGGGTAGTCGAATCGCTTCAGCTTCCGAGGGAATTATGACTTAGCAGACGCAAGGACATCCTTTCTGCTAAATCATAATGGGAGGGGCGCAGCGGCAGGCTTTTTGGAATACCGAGGCCTGCCACACAGCGATTGCGTTAGGCCCATTAAGGCCCAACCTATAAATCGCATCTCCTACAATCGAGGAGCTCATTTGCATCTCTTCACAAAAGAAAAACCCTAAAGCAATTCTCTCTGCATACCATCCCCTTCCGATTTTCTTCCTAAGACCAAGAAATTTCCAACTTCTTTCACTTCACTGAAAAAATGGTCGGACAGTCATCACACTCTTCTTCCCAACCATCATCCCCTTCCCAAGCCCCCGTCACTGCACGGGAGGCGGCTTTTCTTGCTGCTAGCCATCGCCTCACCGCCCAGCCTAAGCTTTCCCCAAGAATCGTTGGAAGTAGTGAACCAACCCCTGTCGTTAGAGGAGGAGTTGGCAGTGGTTTCGTGGAGAATGGCCCTGGCCACTTCGGATTCTAAAGAGACTGTCCCAACAGACTCTAATGAGGGACCCATCAGGGTCGTCCTATAGGTCGTAGAGGCAAAGAAGCAGCAAGGGACGGCCAAAGAGAATGAGAAGAGAAAAAGTAAAGAAAAACGGATGGAAGGAGATGAAGCCGCCCGGTTGAAGAAGGAGAAGAAAGAAAAGAAAAAAGTGAAAGAAAACAACGCAGGCGAGAAGAGAAGCATCTGAAGAAGGAGGAGAAAAGGAAGAGGGCGAAAAGTCTAGATTTTGACTGAGAATCAACCACAGCAAGGGTGGAAGAGAGGGTGTCAGCGCAAGCTAGAGCATCAGTGCAACCATAAATTTCACTGCCTATCAGATTGGTTGCATCTGAAGACAGAGAAGACCCTAACATCACTCTTCTTATGTGGTGTCGCAAGGAGAATGTGCCGCAAGGGTCCACAAGTGACCCATTATTCTTTTAACGCATAGAAGAGGAGGAGGAGAAAAGAAAAAGAGAATTAGAGGATAAGAAAGAAAGGATGTCACGTGCGTGCCAAATCATCGCATCAGATGATTTGGCCAGAAAACTTCACGATGAGTAACGCATTGATCTAGGATGAGCAACGCATTGTGCTTGCCTCGAGGTTTTTGAAAGAGAAACGAGAGAAGAAGAAGAAAAAGAAAAGAAGGAAAAGAAGGAGAAGGAAAGACGCCGCAAAGCAAATGTGCAGCGCATCAGAGAAAGTAAGAGAAAAGAAGTGGAGGAATGGAAAAGGGAAAAAGAAGAGCAACGCAAGGCGAGGGAACGCAAACAAAAACAAAATTTTCGCCTTGCATCTGCTCAAAAAAAGGACAAAGCTAAAGTTGAGAGCAGCGAGCTTGCGTCGACCAAAAGGCACCTAACAACCAAGAAATAAAATGATGATCTGTGGATGGAAATGAGCTTCTTCCCTACGCCAACACCACTACCGGATCTCATCACCAGTGTTATGGTGGAGCATGGGTGGGAAAATTTCTGCCAATGTCCATCCATCATTATTCCTGCGGTAGTGGGGGCCTTCTATCACGGCCAACTCCATAACACCGAAGATGCGTCATCGAAGGGAAGGTAGTGTCGTTCAGCTCAAAGGACATCAATGAACTCTATGAGTTGAAGAACATCCCGGAAGCACCAGGTAACAAGTTGATTGATGAATCTGAAGAAGAGCATATGGAGGATGCGCTGAAGGTATTAACGCAATCGGGCACCAAGTGGTTGGTGTCATTAACAGTCATAAGAACCCTCGCCTCCTACAGGCTACTCTCAGAGGCGCGACTTTGGGTTTATTTGGTGAAACGACGACTCATCCCAACAATGCATGACAAAACAATCTCAAGAGATCGAGTTATGGTCGCATACTGCATAGCGCGCGATATTCTGATCGATGTGGACCAGCTCATTGCGAAGCAGATTCGAGGTTTTGTTGGCCGTGTGAGGGTCAATACTTTTTCCCATGGACAATTTCGAGCCTGTGCCTCTATGTGGGCGTAGGCATTGACAAAGTGCCCATGACAAAGTTCACAGCGTCATCCACATGAATATCCTGAGAATGCTTCTCAAGGATTCACCACATTGCCCCGAGCTTCCAACAAAAAGGCCCCTCATTGATCTAAATGCACCACAACCACTAAAGCCAAAGAAGCAGTGCTGCAGTTCGTCCAAGGCAGTTCGCTGCAGAAGCAAACCAGTTTACCCTTGGACCCTTTTCCTTTAATCATTCGCCCACCAAGCCTGCAAAATGAGCCCCTTTCCCCACTTCCCGAACAATTCACAAACCTTCTCCTTGCTCCTGATTCCAACCCCGCATCTCCAGCAGCGTCCCCCTGCCATCCATCTCCACCTCACTTGTCACCTCCATCGCCACATGTTGATGAACCACACGGTTTGGGAGCATGCCCTTCTGCTCAACCTCAAACCGATGCTGGTGAAACATCAATGGCGCAACCCACCACCACATCCCTTGCTACTGCCTTAGCCGACATGCGGGTCTTCTTATCTCAACAACTCATCTTCTTCTGCCATGCACTAACGGAGTTGCAGGAGAGCAACGCAGAGTTGCGGGACAGCAAACCAATGTTGCAACAGGTGATGGTCAATATTCAACGAAACATCTTTACCATTCGCCTAAATCAAAGACAGATGGCTGAGCGCAACCATGAGTACTTCAATTTCTTCACGACTTATCTACATGGTCCCATGGTGCCTCCACACTACAGCAACCTCTGCAATTTCAAAAAGCACCACAACGAGCTCCTCTACAACATCCTCTTCAGCAAGAACCCCCGTCACAACTCTAAATTTGGGGGTGTACCACATTCTCCACACTTTTGCAATTTTTCTTTGCGGCCATTCAATTTTTTTTTATAGAAAGCTATACCTTGTATTTTTTTGTACATACTTACAATTTTGTGTTGCAATATTGATAATTCTTTGTGTACTTAGACAAATTTTATACAACTGAGTAATCATTCTTTCCTTATATGTTGGCCTCTTTACTTTTATCATCCTTTGTCAATTTATTGCGGTAATTCTTTTCTTTTCTTTTGCGTTGTTTATTTGCGCTGCCATGATGAGTAGTATGCATACCCTTAGCAAAATTTCTTTATACATTTCATTTTCTGCCTAACACTTAGACAATTCATAGCAATAGCTTTACTTTACCTTCTCTATTTCAACACTCTGCTCAAATCTTCTTTTCAAAATTTTGACTAAGTGTTTTGTCTTTTCTGTCCAAAACAACGCAATGAGGACTTTGCGCATCTCTAAATTTAAGGTGGGGAAGGTCCGAGCAGATGGGATCAAGCGAATGCGGTCATATCAAGCAAATGCGTTCATCATAAAAAAAAAAAAAAAAAAAAAAAAAAAAAAAAAAAACTCTGCAGTCAGTGCAAGGGAAAATCCCAACCTGATAAGAGTTAAGTCGTGAAAGGAACCTGTTCATAGTTAGATGTTCGCATGACACCTATGGGAGCAAGCCAAAATGAAGGGTGTAACTATGATCAACATTCTCTATAGGATGAAGCAAACCAGGCCACAGCATAAAGACGCACTTCGTTGTTTTTGCAAGAAGAGGTAAAACATTTTTCTCAAAACTAGAAGGGAACTTTGGGCAAAGGTTTGTCTTAGATAAGAATAAAGTAGAGCATGTTGAAGAAATGTTAAAGGATAGAAGGAACTTGTAGGTTGAGAAATTATGTAGAGGTGGAGCATTCGAAGTAGCCGATCGACACAAAGTTAGGATAGGAGTTGAACTGAATTGCCTTAGTCGAGGATATGCTTGAGGACAAGAATATATCTAAATTTGGGGGTGATATAACTTGTAGAAATACAAGTTATTTATACTTTTTTTTTATTTAGATTATGCGGCAAAAAGAAGGAAAAGTTGCGTCGACAGTATAGAAATTGGCTTAGAAATATGAAATTTGTAAAGTGTCGTGAGCACAACCACTAACCCCATTACGATGGCAAAATGGAATGTCCAAATCTTTGTTTTGTAGGAAACAGGTCACCGAATGCGACAATCGCTCGAGGACAAAAAGAACAATGCATTATCACAGCATGCGGCAATCATTCAAGAACAAAGAAAGAACAATGCAATTGCAGCGCATGCGACGATCGATCATGGACTCAAGCAATCAATGCATTTCCACCGCATGCGGCAATCAATTGAAGATCAAAACAATTACACCACATGCGGCGATCGATCGAAGATATGGAGAGCAACGCATTCGCAAGGACTTGTGACATTGTACAGCTTTTCTGTTGTACGATTCTGACAAATCAATCGTGGAGCAGAGCGAAAATTTCCACTATAACATGGCAGGAATTATCAGATTTTCAAAGCGGGACCACTAATACAGAATGAGCCAAGGTCTATAAATAGCTTCCTCAAATTCAATGTTAAAGATGGTGGTCTGAAGAGACAATTTAGAGAAAATTCGGGAGAATGACGAGACAAGACCGAGAGGTAAGTCTCTGAGCAAGCAATTATTCCATTCCCGAAAAAGAAGCTCTGTGCCAAAGGTCACTTCTACCTGGAATTCAAGCACGAAAGGGAAGCCTTCCACTCAATTTCTTCCATAAGCTGGCAAGCACATTGTCTGCGATCGTGATCTGTTCAAGACATTGACACTCTTTCCGTATTTGTTCTTAATTTCCATTCATCTACTGTGTTCATCTATCTTTAATCTTTCATTCACTATCTGTAACAAACGTTGATCTCTATATTTAAATATCATTAGCATATTCATCATCATCTCTCTGTTCTTTTCCATACATTCATCATCCATTTTTTTCATCATGTGTAACTAATCCCCTGGGTAAAGAGGAAGGATTAAGCGAGTGAGTTAATCCTTGTTAAGAAAATCGGCTGAGTTTAGCTAAAGCATGCTCCACGGCATCTTCACCTGTGAGAGCAGAAGTGAAAATGTTATTCCGCCTATCGAAAGAAGGTTAGAAGAATGCGTTAACTAACGCGATAAGTACTTCCAGAGATGGAAACAACCTTGCGTTCTTCACGTTCATCCCTGTTTCACCATAGACATATGGGAACACGGCCGATCACTGAAAGGTGTAAGCCAAGGGAAAGCGGAACCTTAGTTGTGTCCTCAACAAGATTGACGAACTTGCGACGTCCTTTCCCTCAACCCATTCTCTTTCTGATTCATTTCATAAGACTTGCCACCGCATTCACCAGACACTTTTGCACATCTTCACAACCAGTCCTCAACCTGTATATTAATAGTTTATTCTTTTATTTTATCACCGCAATTTACTTTACCTCAATTTATTTACCATTGCATTTTATTCTTTACCGCAATTTACTTTTCATCGCAATTTACTTTTACCGCATTTTACGTTTTCGCAAAACCAATTCATTATTCTTCATGTTTAACTGGTCGCATATACCACAATAGTATCACATTAATTACAACAATCCCCGTGTTCGACCTCAGATCACTCTGAGAAACTTGCGTTGGAATTATACTTGGTTCCAACGTAAGAAAACTTGTGACACACGCACTACACGAACGCATACTACGAGAGCATCTAGGCATCATCGCATACATTTAGAACGTAGTATCGCAATATCATAATCATACATTTTTTATTCTTTACAAGTTTTTGGCGCCGTTGTTGGGGACAAGAACTTGAAACATCATCATCAATCAATCATTTTTTATTTTTTTACAAGTTTTTGAGTTTTGAGAAGAATGTTTTACTCTTCTTGCAAAAACAACGAAAAACTTGTAAAAAACTTGTAAAAAAATGAATGATTGATAACACCTAGTTGTGCGCAATGATTTTTTAGTTGTTTCTTTAGGTTAAAGAGAAATTAGAACTAAAAGCAATAAGAAAGACATGCATGCTCACTTAAGTTTAATTCATGTTTTAAAATGTTTAGAACATGGATCACATAGACCAAAGATCACAGTTCTAATATGATTAGCAACCCTAAGGCTTTAATCTTTTTAATCAGTTTAATAGGATTAAATTGACTAATAAAAGGTTAAAACGTAGCAAATCTATCTACAAGGGACCTTTTGTCAAGTCCGGTTCTGTCTAGGCTGGGGTATTTAAATTGACGAAAACGTAATACCCCTACCTAGGAACTTACCTAGAAAGGTGAATTAGATAGATTTAATGCATGCTTGCAAGTTAAGGACAGTCCATTAAAGTGTTTAAATGTGACTACTTGAACTTGTTTATAATTCATAGAAAAAAGTTGTATGAGCGGGAATTAAAAAGACGACTTAGACTAAATTCAATAGCCGGATTGTCTAGGTTAATGAACCCATAGGTAGAACATTTAGTGGGAGGTACTTGGGGCATATAATGCTTCACTTAAACCTTTCACGTTTCTCCTAAATAGTCCACACCGTGAGATCTACCCTTGGCCTCGAGGCACCTTTGGGTAGATAAATATCAAGGTGGATGGAGAGAGTGCTCATTGTAAGTGGGAGCGGGAAGTGCGACAACATATCCCTCGGTCTCCCTCGTTGAATTGAATAAAGTTACTGTACATCGCCTTGAGGCACCCTGGGAGTGTCCTCCTAAAGGATGACAGTTTTGCGTGTTTCTTTATTTGATCTCCTGTAAGAGGATAAGGTAACTTAGTCTCTTGTCCTAATCTGCTTCTTCCCTACGGTGGGCTCATTAGGGCGGGACTCTGACACCGAAAGCGAGGGGTCACACTTACACGGAATTGTTAAAGGTTAACAGTTCTGGACCGAAAAATAGTGGCTGTTAGGTTTAGTTATAAGAGTTGGTTCTGCCTAATGGTTGAGAATATCTCATCCCAGCGAAGGGGCATCTGATCACCCCACCGATGACGCTTGTCCTACCTCACTAGGGCATCATTGCAAAATAGAAGTCTTTCACTTAGGGTACTTGAAATTTTTTTGCAAAACTAATTGATTAAATGTGGTTTAGCAAAATCTAATAAAGTTTTGCTCGTATTTTCAGCAACAACTTTTCAAAATTTCAACAACCACGTTAGCTTTGCTTAGTGCCGAAAAATTAACTAGCGACAATTTTTCAACATGAAAACACATGATCACGATGATTCTTTCCATCAAGGATCTCATGTTCGCTCTTACGGAGGTCTGTCCTATTCCAGCTCCAAATATCGCTCAAAATGTTCGAAAGTCATACGGGCGAATGAGAAGGCCCAAGTCTACATCTTGGCAAGTCTTTCTGAAGTCTTGGCCAAGAAACATGAGCTGTGTTCGTGAACATGAGGCTCCTGCACTTTGTTAGCAATCTGATTCTTAACAAAGTGGAATATGACCTTACAACTCTCCTTAACGATTTGCAGACCTACCAATATTTACTAAAAAGTAAGGAGAGGAAAATGGGTGAAACAAATGTTGCTTCATCGTCTAGGACATTCCATAGAGGTTCAACCTCAGGAACGAAGTCTGCACCTTCTACTCTTAACTCTGCAAAGGGGAAGAAGAAGAAGGGTGGTAAGGGAAAAAGGAAGACGTCTGCTAACCCGCCACTTGTCGTCCCAAGAAGACGTCCACCGGTTGAAAAGGGAAAGTGTTTCCATTGCAACCAAGATGGACACTGTCCTTGCTGGCTGAAAGAAAGGAAGGCCGCCAAGGCTAAGGCCAAGGCAGATAAAGGTAAATATGATTTACTTGTACTTGAAACTTGTTTAGTAGAGAATGATGATTCTGCCTAGATAATTGATTCGGGTGCCACTAATCACGTTTGTTCTTCTTTTCAGGGGATTAAATCCTAGCAACAGTTAGAAGAAAAACGTCGACGTATTTCTCCAAAAGAAAATGCCCATCTTTGGCATCTTCATTTAGGGCACATCAATCTTAATAGGATTGAGAGATTGGTGAAGAATGAACTTCTAAGTAAGTTAGAAGAAAATTCTTTACTAGTGTGCAAGTCTTGCCTTGAGGGTAAGATGACTAAACAACCTTTTACCGGAAAAGGTTATAGAGCCAAAGAGCCTCTTGAGTTAGTACATTCTGACCTTTGTGGTCCTATGAATCTGCGAGTCCGAGGTGGCTATGAGTATTTTATTAGTTTTACTGATGATTACTCTAGGTACGGGTATGTTTATCTTATGCAACGTAAGTCTGAAGCCTTTGAAAAGTTCAAAGAGTTCAAGGCTAAAGTTGAAAACGCATTGGATAGACGGATTAAAACACTTCGATGGATCGAGGTGGAGAGTTTTTGGACTCGGGATTCCAAGACTATTTGATAGAACATGGAATCGTTTCCTAACTCTCAGCGTGGGGTACACCTCAACAGAATGGTGTAGCGGAGAGGAGAAATAGAACCTTGTTGGACATGGTTCGTTCGATAATGAGTTACGCTTTCTTACCGGACTCGTTTTGGGGTTTCGTAATGGAAACTGCGGTATACATACTCAACTGTGTTCCCTCCAAGAGTGTTGCGAAAACACCTCTGGAGTTGTGGAACGGGCGTAACACTAGTTTACGTTAGTTCTGTATTTGAGGTTGCCTTGTACATGTGCTTGAGGCAAATCCCAAGAATTTAGAACCACAGTAGAGGTTATGCCTCTTTGTAGGCTACCATAAAGGTACACGAGGGGTTATTTCTATGATCTGTCGAAAAATAAGGTGTTTATTTCAACGAACGCTACTTTCGTGGAGGAGGATCATATAAGGGAACACAGTCCACGAAGTAAAGTCGTGTTACGTGAGCTTTCCAATGAAACTATTGAAACTTCAACAAGAGTTGTTGAAGAGGTTGCTACATCAGAAAAAGTTGTTGATGGGAGTTCATCTAGTAGGTCGGTTCCACCTCAAGAGTTGAGGGAACCTTGACTTAGTGGAAGGATTACAAACCCGCCCGTTCGCTATCTGGGTTTCACGGAAATCCTTGCTATGGTAGCAGATGGCGACGTTGAGGATCTGTTGTCTTATCAGAAAACAATGGAGGATATTGACCGAGATGAATGGGTCAAGACCATGGATCTCAAGATGGAGTCGATGTACTTCAACTCAGTATGGGATCTTGTAGATAAGCCTGATGGGATAATACCTATAGGATGTAAATGGATCTACAAGCGCAAACGGGGTGTTGATGGGAAGGTACAGACCTTCAAGGCTCAACTTGTGGCAAAGAGTTATACCAAGGTAGAGGGAGTCGACTATGAGGAGACTTTCTCGCTTGTTGCCATGTTCAAGTCGATCCGCATCCTCCTGTCCATTGCAACTTATTATAATTATGAGATCTGGCAAATAGACGTCAAGACGACCTTTCTGAATGAAAATCTTAAGGAGACCATTTATATGGTGCAACCTGAGGGATTCATAGCCCAAGGTCAAGAGCAAAAGGTTTGTAAGCTGAATCGATCCATTTACGGGCTGAAACAGGCATCTCGATCTTGAAACATACGGTTTGATACTACGATCAAGTCGTATGGCTTTGACCAAAACGTTGACGAACCCTTGTGTCTACAAGAAGATCATCAACTCTTCAGTAGTCTTCTTAGTGTTGTATGTAGATTATATACTACTCATTGGGAATGATGTAGGTCTACTGACTGCAGTTAAGAACTGGCTAGCGACCCAATTCCAAATGAAAGATTTAGGAGAGGCTTACTTTGTTCTAGGTATACAGATCTTTCTAGATCGTAAAAAATAAGTGCTAGCACTGTCTCAAACATCGTACATTGACAAGATGTTGCTCAAGTATTCAATGCAGGACTTCAAAAAGGGCCTACTGCAACTACACAAGATGGAATTCACTCATTCCCCGAGGCAGAGGCAAGTAGATAGATAGCTCCCTTAAGGTCTCATTCTAGAGCTTGAACGATGTGGTGCCACACACCTTCTCTTGGCCCAAGAGGTGTTCACACATAGTTGGACTATGTTGTATTGTTCATTAGAGGAATCAATGGTATTTAAGGAGTGAGATGTAACTACAGGGGCAAAATGGTAAATTGGCTCAGCTGTACTTACGAGCATCTGTGAAGGGTCATCGTACTCATGATTGGTTATATCTGATGGACACAGAAATATATTTGTGGTAAGAAGAGTTCAGTTGTTGGTCTTTAGTGGAATGTCTGGCATTTAACGGATGGTGGTTCTCGTGGCTAAAGAGTTTAGTAAGTTATTCACGTATTGTTGGACCTTCGAGCCACAGGTCCATTAGGTCCCCTAGGTCGCTTGGATAAAGTCGAGAATCAGTGTTTGGGTTAGTTTGAAATGTTCAAATTGATAAGAGGGAGTTCGATTATGTATGATATAATTGAACTAGTTAATTATATATGATATAATTGACTAAATGTATGAGATACATTTTTTTTTAGGAAATTAGATATAAATATGATTTATATCAAGTGGAGGAGAAATTACTGTAGTAGATATGTGATATCAAATTATAGGGTAAGAATATAATATGATTATATTCATTTATTATTAAATTGGTTAATTATGAGATAATTGGCCGAAATATTCTCCTCAATCCTGCATTAATGGGAGAATCCGTATTCGATTATGGTAACCGAAGAATAAAATGAAAATTTGTTTCATTTGGAAAAGGTTCGAAAAAAATGCAATCGGTGTGAAAAAGTATCGGTCGCCTAGCTGACAGTTATACAATAGAGTCTCATCATCTAAACAATCGCACACCTCGCGTCTAAACGATCCCACATCTTTCTCTAAACGATCGCTTTGTGCGCCGAGTTTTCTAAACGATCGTATACCTATTACTAGACGATCGCGTAGTAAAACCTACACGATCGTGTAGCTTTGTCTAAACGATAAGCACTCCGTTATACGATACCTTTCTCTCCCACTTGCTTATCATCTACACGATCAACCTTTCCTCCTACCTCTACCAAATTCACCAAAGACCACACTTTGGATTCTCATGTCGAGAATACCAAGGGCTCCAACTGGTGGTGTCGTCGCCACTTCTTACTTGTTCGTGCTGCTTTCGTTCATGTAGACGATCGTACTGCCGCAGCCGACTAATTTGTTGGGCGATAGAGGTCGTAGAGATTCTTCCGTTGCGTTTGAGTTTGAGATTGAAGAGAGTCTTCAACTAGTATGAGAACTCATTCCCTTGTATTTTATTTACCAAAGCATGATGTTAATTAGTGTTAAATTACATAACTATCTGTTAGAATGTATGTGTTGTATTTTGGTCATAATTAAATCGAAAATATCCGAACGCGCTCATGGATGCTCTTCGTTAAAAGATCCTTTAGTCTACACATAGTAAGGCTATGTTGTATTGTTCATTAGAGGGATCAGTGGTACTTAAGAAGTTAGATGTAACTAGAGAGGCAAAACGGTAAATTGGCCCAGGTGTACTTACGAGCATCTGTAAAGGGTTATCGTACTGTTGATTGGTTATATCCAATGGACACAAAAATATATCTGTGGTAAGGAGAGTTCAGATGTCAGTCTTTAGTGGAATGTCTGACAGTTAACAGATGGTGGATCTTGTGGCTAAAGAGTTTAGTCAGCTATTCACGTATAGTTGGAGCTTCGAGCTACTGGTCCATAAAGTCTCCTTGGTAGCTCAATGGATTCAAGTTGAGAATCAGTTTTTGGGTTAGATTGAAGTGCTCAAATTGACAAGAGGGAGTTTGATTATATGTGATATAATTGAACTGGTTAATTATATTTGATATGATTGACTTTATGAATGAGATACATTAATTGGAGGAAAATCGATATAAATATGATTTATATTTAGTGGAAGAGAAAACACTATGGTTTATATGTGATATTAAACTATAGGTTAATGAATTTAATATGATTATATTTATTATTTTAATTGAAATTTTATAAGATAATTGGCCACCGTTTTCTCCGTAACCATGTGTTAGTGGGAAGTTCCAATCAGTTTTCCTAACTGAAGAATAAAATGAAAATCGTTTTCATTTTGAAAAGATCACGTAATTTTTCTCATGAAGTGTGTATTACTTATTGCTTAGTAAATTGAGAGACTATACGATAGCTCAAATTTACTACACGATCGTATACACACACGCGCATCTTTCTAAAGATCGCCTACGTTTTACTAAACGATCGTCTAGTGCCGAGCATTTACTAAACGATCATATAGATAATCGCAACCTATTTACTACACGGTCGTGTACTTCTTCTAAACGATCAAGCACAGTCTATACAATAGATCCTGCCCTTCTCCACTTGCTTGATCGTTGTATACGATTTCCATATCCTCCTCCCCTCTACCAAATCACAACAGAGCCCACTCTTTGGATTCTCACACCGAGAATGCCGAGGGCTCCAAATGGTGGTGTCATCCCCATTTTCTCCTGTTTGTGTGAAGGTCGTTCATGTGTAGACGACCGGTGGTGTTGATGGACGATAGGTTGGAAGTTCCAATGAGAGCGAGAGGAGTCGTTCCTTGGAGAGACCGAGATTTTCTGTGAAGAAAAGTTCTTCAACTAGTATGTATCTCTTCTCTTGTTATTTATTGTTCTAAGCATGCGGTAATTTTATAGAATGATGCATATCTGTCTGTTTGAATATAAATGTGGTAATTCTGTCACAATTTCTTTGGAAAGATCCACTTCCGCTCAGAGGTACTCTCGTATAAGAGTTCCATCAAATGCATCTTGAACATTACTGTAAAAAAAAATCCTTATCAGATAAAAGACAGTAAGTTAGATATGACTCAAACGAAGTTCATATTTAAGAATAAAAATAATGATGGAGGCGGTAATACAAAGATAGTGAACTACAACATGTTTATTATTGAGAATGCTCGAAGGCTAATTGCTAAGATGATCATAATTGATGAGTTTTCCTTTAAATTTGTAGAGAACGATGGATTTATGAGGTTTGTGGAAGGGACCTTGATGTTAGTATAACCAAATTTTGTTATGCCTTCTCGAACTACAATTGCTAGAGATATTTTAGGAATATATGCTAGCTTGAGAGAACAGTTGAGAGACATTTTTATGGAGGAAGGATATAGAGTCTCATTTACGACTGATACTTGGACATCGATTCAAAATATTAATTACATGGTTTTGACTGCACACTTTATTGGTAGAAAATGGAAGCTACATAAGAGAACTATTAGTTTCTCTCATATTGAGAATCATAGAGGGGAGACAATAGGAAAATAGGTGGAGAAATGTTTGAAACAGTGAGGTATTGACAAGGTTTTGACATTAACAGTTGATAATGCTTCATCAAATGATACAACCGTTGTTTATCTAAAGAAGCGTTTTAAACATTGGTTTGAGTTGATTAGGGACTTCTTGTATGTTAGGTGTTGTGCGCATATATTGAACTTGATTGTCTGTGATGGTGTGAAATATGTGAATGATACATTGATTAGAATTCGAAATGTCATGAGGTTTGTTAGATCTTCTCCTGCTAGACTTGCTAAATTTAAGAAGTGTATTGAAGAGTTGAACATATCTACTAAAGGTATGTTGTGTCTTGATGTTCAAACTAGATGAAATTGTACATACTTGATGCTTGATACTGCTGAAAATTTTGAAAAAACATTTGAGAGGTTAGAAGACTACGACACGGTCTACATGAATGAAGAGAGTAAACCAACCACCAAAGATTGGAAAATTGCTAGAATTTTTACTAAATTATTGTTTGTATTCTATGAAGTAACTGTTAGGCTTTCAAGGTCTCTTTATGTTACTTCCAACATAGTCATCCATGAGATTAGTATTATTCAGAATTGCATACAGAAATATTCAAGTGTAGTTGGTCCTAATAATTTTCTTTTGCATGACATGACTTTGAAAATGCAAGAGAAGTATGATAAGTATTGGGGAAAAGTGAGAAAACAAATTTCTTTTTTTTATGTTGCTTTTGTTTTGGACCCGCGTTACAAGATGAAATCTCTTGTGTATTGTCTAAATCAATTATTTGATATGGATACAACAAAAGAAATGAGAAATAAGGTGGAGTCTGTTTTAAGAAAACTGTTTGCTGAATATACTTTGTCATTGCTTACCCATCCTTCATCTTCATGTCCAATTTCATCATCTCAAGTGTTCAAGGATTGTGCAATTATGAGTCAACCTTCGGTTTGTAGTGATAATAGTACTACTACATCTTCATCTAGAACTACTACTTCTACTGTTAGTATTGCTTCAGACATTTTTCATTTTGATTTTGAAGATATGGAGGAAGAGGATACACTAAGTGTGTACAAAAGTTGATATTTACTTCTTGGAGCCTCGTATTAAACGTGAGGAGAAATTTGATATCTTAGATTGGTGGAAAGGAAATTCTTCTAGATATAATGTTCTTAGCCAAATTGCATGAGATCTTTTAGCAATTCTGGTATCCACAGTTGCTTCTAAGTCTGCATTCAGTACAAGTGGGAGAGTAATTTATCCTTTTTGTTCCATGTTAGCTTTAACCACAGTTGAGACACTTGTATGTGCACAAAATTGGTTATGTTCAAAAGCAATTAGTGTTGATCTTCAAAGATATTTGGAGGATATTGTAGTTGTTGAAGAAGGTTTGTCTCTTTAAAACATTATTTTTATACGTCAAATATATTTATATAATTAGTATTTAATAAGAATTATTTTTGTAAACTAAGGAGATGAACGAGAAGGAGAGGAATGAGAAGGAGAAGAATGAGACAGAGAAGAATGTGAAGGAGAAAGTGGATTAAACAAGATTGTAACTTTTGTGTTTGGTGGACTTTGGAACTTTAATGTTTGTAGTAATTTTATTTATGTTTGATGGACTTTGGAACTTTTATGTTTGTATTGTAGTACTTGTATTTATGTTTGATGAACTTTGGAACTTTTATATTTGTAGGACTTGTATTTACTATTTATTGTGGTGGACTTTCGAACTTTTATATTTGTATGACTTGTATTTATATTTAGTGATGTACACTTTGGAACTTTTATGTCATTGTTTGTGGAACAAGAACTTTTTATGTTTGTAATACTTATACTTTTAGACTTTGAAATAATTTTTAAATTTATTGTTGAACTTGTAGTGTTATTAGTAATATAGACTAATAATACCAAGAAATGACTTTATTTCTAAATTTGTTGTTGAACTTGTAGTGTTATTGTCAAACTATATTTTTAAACATATTATGATCAAATTATAGAAATTTAGAAGACATGAAAAACCAGGAAAAACCTTTAAAAAAACCGCAAAACCGAATCGAACCGCATTCAAAAAACCAATTTCTAAAATTTGCGATTCGATTCGATCTGAGTGTCAAACCGAACCATGAACATTCCTAATTTTCAGTGGATCCATATTTTGAATTCAAAATTATATTACAAATGATAAAAACAATAGCACAATTATGTTATTTCATGTTATAAACTCAATTATGTTATGTAAATTTAAAATATGTAATATATTATATATATTATATAACATCACAAAATAATAATTATACAAAAACTTTAACCTAAAATAAGTTCAAAAAATAATTAGTAATGGTTTATATTCGATCTAATATTTAGTGAGTAACTAAATATATTTTCAATCACATTTTAAAAATTTGTTTAAATTGGAATTTAATTTCTAAATCTACTACCAAACACATACTTGAAAACATGAAATACAATTTTATTTTCATTGAATCTCTTGTTTTCAAATTTCTATTTTTAGATTACCTACCAAAAAGGCCCTTATCTATTCTAAAAATGTTTTTTACCCGCTTTTTCTTAATGTTCATTGTCAACTTAGTTTGAAATTATGAACATATTAACATGTTAATAAACATTTAAAAGTAAGTCATTAATTATTAGAATTCAAATAAAAGTAAAGCACAAAATACTTAGTGAAAGTCCAAAAATAAAACAATAAACAAAGTTTGGAGACCAAAATGAAACTTTGGAAATCAAAATCAACTTAGCTCAGTGATATTAGCATGTAATCTGATCTAAGAGGTTGGAGATTCAATCCCCCACTCCTACTAAGTTGTGTACTAAAAAATGAAACTTTGAAAATTCAAAGACTAAAATGAACCTTTTCAAAATTGAGAACCAAAATTGGATAAATTTGAAAAGACGACCTAGGTTCAAGTTGTCAATATAAACATAGTTCATCCAACATGGTGTTTATACTATCAACCTCAAAATTAGGGTTTCGATTCCCGCCCCATATATTAGATTTTTTTATTTTTTTGAAGTCCTGCCTTATCATCACCGGCAAATACTATACAACACCCAATACAAAGATATTCCTAGCAACGGTTGCTTCAATTGGTTGTGAGATAGGAAGCAATATTTATCTAATTGAACTCATTAATGCAAAATCATGAGCTTTGGGTTTTGAGAATGAATGTACAAGAGAATGACAGCTCGTCTATGGTTGCTTCTCCCTTATAACATCCCTAGCAACGCAACGAAGCCTGAGACTAGTTCTACAACGAATCTTACTTCAAAGCAAGCTTATTGATGTTTGTGAAGGTCAATTTATGCAACATCATATTAGCAGAAACTCACATCGAAACTAGTTCATTACTTAAAGCTGCATTAACCAACTTCAAATCAAAGAAATGTTCCATGAGATGAGCTAAGTAATATATACATGTGATTCACTATCCCCCAAGATACCAGAAAAACCAAAACTCTGAATAGAATGGAAGTCAAGCTTATATAGAAGATATTGCAAAGTTCAAAACTGCAAACCTTTGAGGCAAAATAAATGTTAAAACACCCATCAATTCAAAAAGTTAAATTGACAATTATATCGCAACTTCATTACTACCTCTCTCTTTAAACACTAGACCTCCAACTCTATTACCATGTTGAATCACCAATCAACCTAAAAACTTAAGCTAATAAGTTGCGGTAAATTTAATAATATCAATGTTTCAATAATAAAATATAAATACACATGCTTGCATACTTATATATGTGTGTGTGGCTTTTGCTTCTCAATCATCATCATCACAGCCCCTGAGTTTGATTTATTTTCTTCTGGTTCCTCATTAGAATAAGATAGTTTGATAAGTTCAACCCAGCACCATTCACTCATTTGTTTGTTACTTTTATAGATAAAAATTGCAGGGAAGGAACCCATTATCATGCAAGTAACTACATATAGACTTTCTCCATAATAAAGCATTCAATTCAATTGCAGATACGAACGTATTATTTAGTTTCTGCAAGTAAGCAAGCATGCTAACATCCCCATGAAGAAACACCAAAAGCATCTCAAAAGAATAAACTGGAAAAGCAAAAATTCTCCTCTTTCTTTAGTTCAAAACAGTTACAAGACAAGACATAAATTCATGAGCTCTGAAACTCCAAGTGATTCATACAAGTACAAATCACTAAAACAAAGGAGCTTAAGTAAACTACATGTTTGTCATTTTTTACATTCTAGAAAAGATTAAAAAATAATAATAATAAAGAGGGATCAATGTACACTATGTAACAAAATCAACACATTCCAAAAAAAAAAAAAAAAAATCATGAAGATGAATCTTTAGTACTGCTGCGAAGTCTATAAACAATTCGGCCTTTGGTAGAATCATAACGGCTAACTTCAACCCTAACCCTATCACCAGGCAAAATACGCACAAAATTCTTCCGAATCTTACCGGATATGTAGCCTAGAATGAGGTCTTCATTATCCAATCGAACTCTGAACATCCCATTGGGAAGAGACTCAACGACCGAGCCTTCGTGGCTCCATTTTTGCTCCGAGGTGTCGTTTTTTGGAGACTTAGCCATGAGAACGAACCCCGCCGAAGCATGGGAAGGGTTATGGAGGAATTGGGTGGTGGGAAAAGTGATTGAGACGACAGACAGATGGGATTTGACGGCAGGGAAAAAGAGAGTGGACGGTGGCCGGAAGTGGGATTGAAGGAGAGGGAACTGGAGGAGAATTGTGCTCGACATTTTTGCTCCGCCTTCAGTTTTCTGGATTTTGGCTGAGGGGAGGGAGAATGGGATAGGCTTACGCTCATTTTTTTTTTTAAAGGAAATTTGCCCCTTTTTTTTCTCTTGAATGAAATTTGGGCTTCGCTTCAACTTGGGCCTCAAGTGGGCTCGATCTGGCTCAATATCAAAATGTTGGTGTGGGTTTCAAGTAGACTCTCAACAAGTAGCTATATACGGGGTTTTACGTGAAAGGCCTTAAAAATAAGTCCATATTATGTTTACAGTCTTGAACATTTTATTTTTTTAAGAAAAAAATCTATTTGCCTCCCTATTTTCACTAATATCAGTAACTATTTATAATTTAATTTTCACCTATATATATATATTAAAAGAAATAAATAAATAAACCTAGGTTTTTATGTATCTCTCCCCTATGCTAGTACCCATGTGCCCATTAATATTATTTATTTATATATATATATATATATATATAAAAAAAAAAAAACTTTGTTGGATCCCAATTTTTTCTCTTTTTTCCTCCTCTCTCTTTTTCTTTTTCCTTTCGTTCTTCTTCTTTCTCATTTTTTTCTTATTTCTCTTTTTCTTCTTCCCAGTGGCATGAGTTGCAGGTGGCTGGCGACGATGGCACAATGATCGATTCACGTGAATGACGGTGGCACAATGAATAGTCGGTTGTGTTGGCGAGAGAAGAATCAACATGTGGCACAATGGATAACGAGAGACAAACGATGGTGGCATGATGGTCGACGTTGATGGAGGTTGCCGATGATGAACAAAGTGCTATTGTGGGCGAATCTGGCCAGCGACACGTGCATGTCTGGTAGGCCGACGATGTAGCTGGGCATAGATCTAAGGCTGGGAAGATCAGGTTTATTTTAAATAATCCATATTTATATGGTCGATCTAGTCTGAGGTTGAAAATGGATGGACAACGGATCTGAGTGTGTTTGTATATTTTGTTTTCAATTAGAAATATATATAGGTATGGCTGCAATATCCTCTACCATTGTTGTTTAAATATAACTAGTATGCGATATTTATTGTATATCCATTGATGGCATGGGGCGAGCAGTTCCAATCGGCGATGCGAGTTATGGACGAGATGAAGATGAAGATGGGAAAATAAGAGATGAAGATGAAGATGGGAAAATAAGAGATGAAAATGGGGAGGGTTCTTAGACACAAAAACCAAAGACTAAATGTACATATATATTGTGATATATATAATAGTTTATTATATATAAATAATGATGGTTTTTGTATTTGGATTTCTTGTTTTGATATATATGCTTGTATATATATTCTATGTTGAACATTAAGTCCATACGTGATTTATATATTGTGGTAGATAGTTTTGTTCATTTTCAATTACTTTGAATTTATGATATATACTGTCATATAAATGAAATTTATTATATATATATTGTGATTTATATTGTACTGTCATATGGATACGATTATAATAAAACTTTCGAATGGTAAGCAATCTATTTGAGTACATTTATATTTTTTAGAATATTTGCAAACATCTAATACAAGTTCTAAGGTATATTTAAAAATGACCATGAATTGCCAGAAAAATCAACAAGTTGTCATGAAACCAATTGTATTTGAGTACATATCAAATCTATTTACTAGTATATTTCATGTATTTGTTAGAACATTTCCAAATAAACAAAGGAATATATTACATAATATCAAAAATCAACATAAAAAAACGAAATGGAAAATAAAATCATATTAAATGTCATTTTCTCTCTCTAAATGAGAGTGAAAAATTATACTAAATGCATTTTCTCTCTCCATTTGAAAATGAAAAAAAAAGTATCAAATATATTTTCTCTCCCTATAATAAATGTATTTATCTCTCCATCATTAAGAAAACTTCGAAAATAAGAAAATATATATAAATCCTCAACCAAAAATGCAGTTCCCTTCATCTTCTACCCTATTGCCAAGGTCCTTAACGAAACGCGTGCAGTCAGTCGAGGAGGCAATTGATGGTATTCACCGAATGATTGAGAGGATAACTTTGTGATTGGGTCAAATGGCGAGCAACTTCAACAATGTAAATCCTCAACCGCAAGTCTAAGAAAATCAACCAAGAAACATGTTGTCAACACAAGACAGACATAACATAATTGTTCCACAATAGGTTCATCCAAGAAACGATCAAGAACTCCCTTTGTTGTTCGAAAAACCTCCAAGATAGCAAGTTTACCCGAGGAGAACCTATGAAGATAGCGACTCTTTTAGTGAAGAAGAAAGAGGAAGAATGGGACGTCTTGTTCGGGGAAGAGACAGAGCATTCAATCACTACCAGCCAAGTGAACAAAGTGAATACAAAGTCAAGCTAGACATACCTACCTTCAATGGAAAGAGAGATATAGAAGGTTTCTTGGAATAGGTAATAAATGTTGAAGGATTCTTCCAATATGTGAATACTCCAGACGACAAGAAGATTCAGTTAGTGGCATTAAAATTTCAAGGAGGAGCATTAGCCTGGTGGGAACAAATGGAGGCTAACAAATTTCGAAGTGGAAAAATCCTATCACGAACTAGGAAAGATTAAAGAGGATGATGAAAGATGGGTTATTGCCAAAAAATTATGAACAAATCTTGTATAATCAGTACTAGAACTTGTGCCAAGGAACAAGAACTATTTCTGAATATATTGAAGACTTCCATCGCCTGGGAATCGAGCAAATTTGCCTGAAAATGAAAATCATTTAATATCAAGATTTGTGGGGGGTCTGCAAGCAAACAATAAGGAGAAAGTAAAACTCCAATCTTTAGAATTTCTTCCTAATGTCATTTCTTTGGTAGAAACCGTTGAAGAATTGAATGAGACCCAAACAAAAAGATACTCACGAAGAAACCAACGAGAAACATCTTCTTGCGAAACAAAGAAGACTTCAACACCTCAAAAGGGACCTGTAGGGACTAATGAAGGATGCTTAGCCAAAAACAGAGAAGAAACTCCTGCACTTCTCAAGGATAGCAGCAATGAGATTTCTAAGAAGAGTACTAACCCCTATGCACGAACAACACTAGGAAAGTGCTTCCATTGTGGCAAGAATGGACATTTATCTAACAATTGTTCTGAACGAAGAACAATAGCTATGGCTGAGGATGAAGGTGCTCAAGATGAAGAATCTGACAAAGTCTCTAATGAAGGAATTGATCTTTTAGCTCCTGATAAGGGAGATAACCTCTCTTGTGTGATCCAATGGGTTCTTTTAACTCTAAAAATAGAGACACACCCCAACAACATTCATTATTCAAAATAAGGTGCACAATTAAAGGAAAGATGTGTAATGTCATTATAGATAGTGGAATTTCAGAGAATATAGTCTCCAAAAAGTTGGTCAATGCTCTAAATTTTAAAATGAAACCTTATCCCCATCCTTATAAAATAGGGTGGATTAAGAAAGGTAGTAAAGCCCAAGTCAACAATGTTTGCTGAGTACAATTCTCCATTGGAGGTAATTACAAAGACCAGGTTGTATGCGACATTTTAGATATGGAAGTATGCCATATTCTCTTGGGTCGTCCTTGGTAATATGACAGACAAGCTATTCATAAGAGAAGGAAGAATACTTATGAATTTATATGGCATTACCGGAAAATTATTTTCTTTACATAAACCAGATAATACAATTACCAAGGACACCAACAACAATTATTCAGTGTTATTACAGGGAAATAATTCATCAGAGACGGGGAGATGAAATGTGGGGGGTAATCGTCAAAGGAGACATAGTTCACAATAGTAAAGAAGACTTTCCAGCACAAGTGATGGAATTAATCGAAAAAGTCCCAAGCATTGTGAATCCACAGTCAGATCTACCACCATTATGTGATACACAAAATCAAATCGATTTCATCCTAGGGGCTTCACTCTCTAACCTTCCTCATTACAAAATGAGTCCGAGCGAGTATAAAATTCTACATGACCAAGTTCAAGAGCTTTTAGAAAAAGAGTCCATTCAACCAAGCATCAGCCCATGCGTCGTGCCAACTTTTCTTACTCCAAAAAAAAATGGTAGTTGGCGTATGTGTGTAAACAACTGAGCTATAAACAGAATCACTATAAAATATTGGTTTCCTATACCACGAATTGGTGACTTGTTGGACCAATTAGAAGGTGCTTATATTTTTTCCAAGCTTGGCCTTCGCATTGGATGTCACCAAATTCGAATATGACCGGTTGACAAGTGGAAAACAGCTTTTAAGACCAACGAAGGTTTGTTCGAATGGCTAGTTATGTTATTTGGTCTCTCCAATGCTCCTAGCACATTTATGAGGCTCACGAACAATCGAAGCCGAGGAAATGGCAGAAAGGATTGTCCATCTACACCAAAAAGTTCAGACCAATATCGAAAAAGCTAATTCTTCTTACAAAAAAGTAGTAGACCAACATAGGCGTCTTCAAACATTTTGTGAGGGAGACTTAGTGATGGTACATTTAAGAAAAAGTAAATTTCCAACTGGCACATACAATAAGCTAAAGAACAGAAAACTAAGTCCTTTCAAAGTTCTCGAGGCTTTTGGATCCAATGTCTGTCAATTGGACTTGCCACCTAATTTACACATCAACCCCATTTTTAATGTAGCAGATTTACATCCATACCATGCTCCTGAGGACTTTCGATTAGCTACTTAACAATTATATTGAACGTGATGAAGATGTTATGGGGGTGTCAACCTAGTTGAGATGCCCGAGTGTAGCTCTTGATCCTTTAAGATTTTCTTTTTATATCTTTTTATTTTTCATACTTTTATCATTAGAACTCGAGGATGAGTTTCTTTTAAGTGGGGAGGAATTGATATAACCATTTAATAAGTCGTTAAATAAGTTGTTTTCAGTTTTTTAGTTTTTGTTACTAACTGGTAGGGTTTAGGTCAGTTTGTAACTTTGTCTATAAAATTGGGCTGAGTCCTTCATTTTGAAATAATAGAATTTCATTCTTGAGTTCAAACATTTACACCAAGGGCCATCCATACAAATTTTCCAAATTAAATCATTTATAACTCAATTGTTCACCAATCTTGTTGGTTTCTTTATCTCCAGGTTTATGTAATTTAGGATTTGTTTAGCTGGCAATGAATTCTATTTTATGTTTTTAGATTTATTGAGTTAAGTAAATATGTGTTTTAACAGACAATATGAATTATATTTTTAAAATTGGTTTTTGGATTTTGTGATCCAAATAGTGTAAAATTCTATAAACAACATTTTTATGTTTTTAATGTTAAAATGTATAATTATATTATATAAAGATAAGAACGTTTAGAAATACAGTAGGTCATGTTATAAACTCAACTCAGTGTTTAAAATTAAAATATGTATTGTGTAATATATTATAAATTAAATAATATTATGAAATAATAATTAGACAATTTTTTTAACCTAAAACATGTTCGAAAATTAGGAAAATTCTTATAGATAGAAAAATCCCAAAAATATTTACACTTTATAGCAAAAGAACTTGGTGCTATTTTTGCTATAAAGTGCAAATTTTTTAAAATATTTTTTTATATTTAAAAAGACCTTCGAAAATTAATTAATAATTGTTTATAGTTCAATCTAATATTTAATAGGTAAGTAAAACTAGTTTTACGGTTTATAAATATAATATTGAACATATTTTGAACATAATAATGGCCTAAATAATGGTTAGAATTATAAATTTGAACATATTTTGAACATATTAAAGTAAAACTATTTTGAACATAATAATGGCCTAATTTTTTAATCTGCTAACTAACATATATTTGAAAACATGACAACTCCATTTTATTCCCTACTCTCAAATTTATGTTTTAGGTTTCCTACCAAAAAGCTCTTAACTATCTACTCCAAATTCCCTCGTTTGTTTAAATAAAAAAAAGTTCATAATTTTGAAAAAAACAAATTGGTTAGAATTATAAATTTCTTGATAAAAATATTTACTTACTTTTATTCTTCTTATTAACTATCCTATGGTCGCAGAATTTGTATTCTGAATTCATTTAAAAACTTTGATTCTTTTGTAATTTGTATATCTTGTAAAGAATTTTTTTTTCAATATTTTTCTTTAAAATCTATTAGATTCTTGATAATCTAAGGGAGAATATATCAAACTCAAAATATTTTAAATTTCATACTATATGGACCGTATAGTTTTTGCTCCCATAAATTTATATTTAAAAATTTGAGATAAGGATGGAAAATAAATAATTAATGAAAAATGTATCCTCGATCTTAACATGTCATTGTTTATAACTAACATTCATTCGATTATACCGTAATGTCATTTTTAAATTCTTACTTTTATAATATTAGATGCAACGATGTATTAAATAAAACATATTCTTTTATGAAGCTAACCAGCTCAATTGACCAAGTCAACTCAATATACCGGCCTAAGCATAATCATCCTCGTGTTAAGTATTTAAATATTTACCTTACATAGTTGAACTTAAAAAGAAAAAAGAAACAAACAAACAAATAAATAAATAACTCCAATGATCATGTACACGTACGACTTGGACAATGGTTAAATTAATAAAACATGTCATCAAATAATGAAAAATTTTATCGAAGGGTGATAATAATTTTATTTTATTTATCCTAAAAAAATCCATTTTATTTATTACCGTTTCTTACTGTTTTGAAATATATTTAAAAACATTTTTTTTAACTTACAAACTTCAATACTCCATTTTTCTCTGTCTTTATAAATTTTTTTAAAAAAAAAACCCTCAAATTTTATAAAAGTGGAAGCTAAAGTAAAAAAAAAAAAAACGCATACTTTAATAGAAAGGCATAGATTACCATAACTAAACTCAATTATCAATCATTGAGCTTATTGCAGTTCAAAAACAATAATCAAATGATATTTTAATTAAATAAAATATATACAAGTATTTCCAAAAATTAGAACTAACCAATCAAAATTCTAAAATTTGACCAAGTGCTAAACAAACCAAAAAACAGTAATAACAATAAAAGTAAACAAACATAAGTTTGAAACATAAAAAAGATCATTATTACCATGAGAGGGAAAAAAAACTAAATAGGTTATACTATACCGCTGTCCCTGTTGAAAGGGAAAGAGACATTCTCCTCAAGTGCATATAGAAGTTATGTACAAAATTAGAGATCATGTGTTCATTATGAGAAAATTAGGAAGCATGATCTACTATGATTGCTATAAACTCTAAGTTCTAAACTACCTCGGACAGTTATCAGCACTCAAGTTTGCTTCGGTTAGACGTTAACACGTTCAAAATCTATACCAAAACCAACTTCTCGACAACGTCACCTTCCAACCCCTTCTATTCTAATTGAGCTTATTGTGCCTACCTGATCGCTTTCTTGCATTTGTAACGGTTGGTGGTAGCGGTTGCAGGAACTTATCGCAGTCAATGACCCCAATTCCCTTAAAAGCCACAACAAGCTGACTCAAAAGATGGGTCACAGATTGCTTAAAATTGTCTGAGCAGCTCTTGTCGCTCAGCTCAAGATCTTGAACCCCGCCTTCGACTAGAGATCCCACCTGAGCACCATTTATATATGCTTTGCATGCCACCAGAATATCATGAGCCCTTTTGTAGAAATGTCCCCTAACAAAGTCCTCAAAATGCTGCAGCAGAAGATAATCTAGTCTTAAGTTAAGGTACATGAAAATCATTTAACTAAGCATGTGATTCCTAAACAACTAGATTGGTTTAGCATTTAAGCTGTAATAAGCTTAAGACAGTTTACAACTTTTGATCATTCTATCTTTCTATACACCAACCACACCCCCCCCCCCCCCCCTCTCTATCTCTCTCTATCTCTCGATACGACCTTACTTTGACACGATCTGTTCTAATATGTTGTCCAACTGTATCCTATCCTGAGTTCTAAGATCATACTATCTCTTGATACTATATTCAACCTACAAAAAGGCCTTAAACAGGAAAAGACGTCTAGAACCATACCTTTGGTGGTTTCCTGATGTTATACAACATGGTTTTAATAGATAAGATGTAGGTCTCCTCATTATACGCCTGAGATCTATTCTCACCCGCCTTTGATCCACTTTGATATGCATACCCGGGCTCATTAAAGTAGGGTTTTGTATTCAAGATCAACCCTTGGATAGAGACGAGAACTTGAAGCATAGTTGACATGCCAGGAACCCAATTCTCATTTCCACTGCCACGCCAGGTGTTAAGCAGACTTAGACATACCTTCCCACAATTGTACAAGTTTGGGTTGAGTCGAAGGCCCTTAGAGTGGTAATAAACTTGCTGTATTTAGAAAACATCGACTGTCAGAAAATCTAAGCACACTATAGTAGTAACTAAATATAAACACCAACATATATATACATACTGGTGGCATGTCCGGATAACAAGGAGGGAAAAATATGTCGAAGAAAAATAATCCATCATGGTATGGAGTACCCTGTGCTCCAATGATGACGGCCCTCATAAGATCCAGTCTTGACTCATATACCCTAACAAATATAGTTTCTGTTGAACAGATTCAGAAAGAAAAAAGTGAAGTCAACTACCGTTTCTTCAAAAGTTGGCATTTCCTACAGCTAAATATTTCAGATCTTATTTTAACATGAATCTACAATATGTTCGAAATGGAGGAAAAGAAAAGGGAAATCTACCAGGTAAATCATTTTGCAGGATCTTCCAGTCGTCCTGAATTTTCTTTGTCCATTTCTTTGATGCCTGGCAACAAGAGACGGTCTAAGAACCCCTGAAATAAATAAAAGTATTCATAAACAAAAGAATAATTTTTTTTTCAAGACATATACCTGGTGCATGCTAGAACCTTTGCTAGTATAGTGATGGTCAGAATGATCGTCAACAGTATCAAATTGTTTAAAATGCTCAAAGTTCTCCAAGAATTTATCCATATCTGCAGGTGGAATCGTTTCACTTATTGAGTCATTTGTAGCAATATTTGGAAGATTTTGGGTGGAACCCTGAACCCACGGCATATCTACAACTTCTCCAAGAGTAGGAGGAACAAGAGGATTAAATGGCGCATAAAGACTTGAAGCCATATGAAGGGGAAAAAATGGATCCTTGGTTTTCATTTTCGAGTATTCTGGCCAATGTGGCATAGATTGTCCTGCTTCCGGATACTCAAAGAAGTCCATATATGCAGGGAAGTTTGCATGGGACATATTATGTGAACTGACTTGCTTCTTTACACTGCCAGATGTATCAGATGTCTCACCTCCATTATGGAGCTTCATTGCATCCGACAGGTTAATAGAAATGTCATTTGAACCATGTAGCTTCTTTTTACGCTTAAAAGGATCCAAAAACCACCGGGATTTAGCTGCATCTATACCAAGTAAAGAGTTCAAGTGACTAACCTCGGATTTGTCCCTGTAACGAGATGTAGCTGGTTTCTTATTTGGTTGAACATCTTGTGAAGGAAACGAAGCAAAAGGATCAAGATGATTCAGAATATCAATATCTGCCGGCAAGTGTAGGCTATTTGATAAAGCTTCATTCATCTGAACTTGAGCAGTTGCATTTCCTAGATGATTAACAGAACCTGGTACGCTTTGAGGTTTTGCTAATGATGACCATGAGGTTCTGCTAGTTTCATTGTTGATCTTGTTTCCATTTTGATCCTGAGGCAGCCAAGGTATCGGTGCTTCAATATCAGGAGGAATATCCATATGATCAAAATGGGCTTGCAAAGCTGAATATGCATCCACATCCATGATTTCATCAAATCCTATCCAGTCGTCATCTTCATTTGATGAATAAGAGCAAGGATTGTCTAGTTCAATCAAATTATGTGATGCTGAGGGAAAATTAGATTCAACTTCATTTGTACTCTCTAGGATTTCCACATCTGGATTAAATGAATGGCTACCCAATGTCCTCTGAACAAAGTAAAAGCTTTAGCTATAATTATGAAGCATTGCAATAGGTATCGCAAGCATGCCATGTCTGCTTCAATTTACAAGGCCTACCTCTTTACGACTTCCAATTTTCAAATTATCTTCCAATAGTAATCCAATTGAAGTATGTTGAGAAACTTCTACTTGAAGGGAGAATGGGGCAAACGGATTACTTGTGTTGGTTGGAAAAAAAAGGTGTTGTTAAACTTAAACTATAAAGCATGGTTTGGGTGCTTGTACCTTGATTTTGTTTAAAAAAAGGTGAATGAGGTAAAAAGTTATAAATAATTTGTTGGGAATCTTCTGTTCTCAGGGTTTGATCATTAAAATCAGATATAGACTTCAGATTGTTTTAGAGCCATGAGGGAAAAATTAAAATTTTCTGATATTTTGGATAAAAATATATTAAAAACAGGTTTAGATGATTGTTGTTTAAAGTCGTTTTCTATTAATTTCCTTCACATAGAATTTCTTAAAGAACAAGTCAGGTGGTTCTTTCCAAAACAATTGTGAATACAGATTTCAAATACATAACATGTCAATAATCTTGACCTTCACAAGGCACTGGATCACACATTTCGTTTCGAAAACCGAAGCAAAAATTTGTATGCTCCCAAACAGCAAGTATTTAATGTTATTTGGGGAGAAAAAGGAGAAAAAAAGTGACATTCTGGCAATGTGTGATTTATATAATTTATTGAATAATTAGGTCAGAAGAAGGGGTATTAAAAACAAGGCTGAGGTTGCAGGGGATTTGTTCCAGAAATAATTAATCTTTAGACGTTGGCTCTTTTTGCTAGTATATTCTGAAGGTGATATTCTATCTTGCACTTTACTGCACATATATGAGGATACCTTATCCTCTCATTTCTTTGTAATCATCTCAAAGTAAATCATATCTCTTATGTTTCCAAAAGAAAAGAAAAGTGGAAAATACATGTGAAAGAATACACCAATCAAGCAATGAACAAATACTTTGATAACAAACCTTCAATTGATGATCACTATGGTGATATATACCCTTTCCTTTGTCATTAGCGTCAAACTTTTGCTGAATAAACATGGCACTATCGGAAGCTTCATCTTCGTCAACATCAATCACATCGAGTGAAATAATCTGAGGGGAAGAACAAAGAAAGATATGAGAATAGATAGTTTTGTGCTTCAATCCTTCATTGAACTATCAAGATGATCAATCAAAATTGTACACAAAATGCAGTAGCATGAGTAGAAAAAATGAATGTCCACACAAAGAAACATGTCGGAAGAGCATCAGAATAATACACAAGCTATATTTAATTATAGATAGGGATCCCACGTCTGGTGGAATAAAACCATAAAAATCTAAAGTTTATCTTGTAGAAACACATTGGCCATTGGCATGGAAGATTATTTACAGGTGCAAAATAATACCATTGCTCATTCTGATGCAAATATTTTATTTTCAGCTCTACTCACTGAACTGATACTTCATTCTCTGCTCCTCGATAATATTATAGTCAATCTTTAACTCATTAAAAAAAATCCAGTTCAGATGCTTCCATCACATTATAATATTTGGATCTTTTTCCTTTCTGTGCCAGTGATTGCAAGTAAAGAAGAATTAGATGATGGCAAATGTGAGAGTTAACAACAAAAACAACAACAGAAAGAAGATCACTTTCATCTGACCAAAGCAAAATTGAAATAGGCTTTTAAGAGTTTCCATACGCTAGATGTCTCTGATAATTGGCTTCTAATAATTCAAGACCACTTAGTGCTCCAGATAAGAAGCTACTACTGTAGAAAGAGACCATCAAGAATCACTTCCACTCAGTTCACACATTTGATAAAAATCCAATCATGCAACGATACCAAATGGTAGAAAATCAATTTAAAAACAACGCAATGTGGTATAAAAACTGCAACAACACTAACTGCAATTCAACAAACACTCTCCATACATAAAACACGATCGTAAATCCCACAATTCAAAACAAGATTTCACAAACACTACACTAAAAAAATAAAATAAAATAAAATACCCAACTCATAAATTTCAATCATCCGTAGTGGGTCAGTCGCAAAAGTTCGAAAAAGTTTGAAATTGACTCAACCCAAAAAGTGATACAAAAATGAGGTACATCAAACTCGATGATCAAACCATAAACATCGATTGAGGGAAAACTAGTGAAGAAAATCAAAACGATCACATATACAAATAGAGAGAGAAAGCAAAGTTATAGTAATACCGATACCCCTTTGTTTTTGAGCATTTTTGGCGCCCGTTTGATCATCGGGGAGTGGGATTTCATAAACCCAGAAGTGGAAGCAGATGATACTTCTCGTTTCCTGATGACATAGCGAGAGAAACAACAATCGGATAGATTATTAGAGAAGAAGAATAGGAAGAGACAGAGAAGGAAAGAGGAGAAAGTAAAAGAATAGGGAGAAGAAGCATATAAAAATAAAAGTGAGAGAGAAAATGGAAGACTTGGGTTTCTTTGACGAAGTGTTGGGAAACGGCGGCTCCATTTGGGGATCGGCTTCAGCTAAAAGAGAAAAGGAAAACCAGACGGTATGAATGGATGGATTAATTATGAAGAAAGAAGCTTGGCTGTGGCCCGAGTGAGATAAAAATGGCGGCTTGCCTCGTTAAATGGGCTCACACTTTGATTGTCCGCTTGCTTCCATGACGATTTGTGATTGGGTAGCAAGAAAGGGACCGAGAGAGACCAACCAAAAAAGAAAATCCAACTCTCTTTTTTTTTTTTGGTCGAAGATTATGGGATGCATTTAATTTTAGTTAGGGATATGAATACAAAATCTAAAAACAATGATTAATTGGAAACCACACAAATAGGGACAAATAGAGGATTAACCAATTGACGTACACAATGTGTTAGTAATTTGATGCATGGTTTGAGTATATTAAGGATTTCTACATAAAATAATAGACACGTTGGTTAATGTCCTGAACATTTCACTTTTTATAAAAGAAAAAATTTATTGGTCGCCTATTTTCACTAATATCAATCGCTATTTACCATTTAGCCTATATATATATATAATTTATTTATTTATTTATTTCTACCTCCTCTATGCATACTCTCTCCCTGTATATATTCTCTCTCCTATGCATATATTCTCTCCCATGGCCATAATTCACACCCATCTCTTCATCTTCCCTCTCTTTTTTCCTTCCGACGGTGTGAGTTGTAGGCGATAGACGACGACATGGGGTGAATTGATGGCTCAACACGAGATGACACGAAGGACTTGGGAGAATCGATGGCGCAGACAACGTCGGACGAATCGAAAGTGATGGGTTGAGTAGATTTGGTCGACGACAACGGGGAGAGAAATCTATGCGGCCATGGCTGAAGAAAAAGAGATTACAATAATTGGTTATGTATTATAAACCCCATATGAAAATGAACTTTATTTTTTACTATTTTTATATATATTGGGATATATATGTTTTTTTTTAGTTTTTGTAGGAAATTTGATATATATTGTGATATATGTATTCGTTTGTTTTATATAGACAAGTGTTTTTTTTTTTATTTAGACTTATTGTATTATGATATATATATTGTAGTGTAAATGAAATTTATGAAGATTTATATAGTGTTGTATATTTCATATATTGGTTTACACTGTGATTTATGTCGAGCATTGAGTCAATCACAAAATGTTCTAAGATATATTTAAAATAATCATGAATCCATCAAAATGTTCTAAGGTATATTTAAAATAATCATTACTCCGTAAAAAAAATTAATAAATTGATATATGAAAACCAATGTAAATAGAAAATAAATTTTCATTAAATGCATTTTTTTTTTCCAAATTGGAAAACAGAAAAAAAATTAAAATAAATGCATTTTCTCTCTCCAATTGACAAATGAGAAAAACTATATTAAATGTATTTTCTCTCTTTATAATAAATGTATTTTCTCTCTCCATCATTGAAATAGCTTAAAAGATAAGATATATATTATATATATAAGGGTCAAACTGTCAAAAAATAATACTAAAATACATTTTTGAAAAAAATCAAATTTAAGGACATTTATGAAAATATATGACCAATTATAGGCTTCTTATATAAAAATCCCTTATATTAAATATAAATATGAATAGTTAACTCATAAGTAAATATAGCTAAAGTGAATTTAGTATGATAATTGGCATAACCTTCCTCTCTATATGATTGATTAGGATCAGAGTTAGTTTTTTGACCAAGTTGTCGTTGAACCGACCATGGTCGGTTTAGCTGATTGTTAAGCCAACCTTGACCATTGAGGAGTGCCAAACCAACAGACCAACTGTCAGTTCATATTCTTTCCAACTGACTTCGACTGGTTCTCTTCTCCAATTGACTAACGTCGGTTCAATCAATTCCAATCGATCGACTTGGTTTTTCGACCTATCCTACTCATCCCTACCTCTCTAAAGCTTTGAAGATTTGATCTCTCATTCCGTCTTTTGAAATTAAAAGTTGAATAGTACAACAGGGGTAGAGGATTAGCAGCATCTACATTGTCACTTTGGCATGTTTTATGTTATAAATGATGTATAATTATTATTTTACGATGTTTGTCAAAATGAGCATAACTCAACCTGCATAGTCTTTGTACTATCTCAAAAGTTTAATTCTCTCATCTCACATATTATAAAATAAAAATCTATATATTATTCTACAATGTCATATAATTTAGGGTTTCTTGTAAATTTGGCAAATTAAGTTTTAGAAATTAGGCTCATTGCCCAAACTTTTTACTTTTGCAAAAATGGTAAAAAAAAAAAAGAAAAAGAAAAAGAAAAAAAAAGCCTAGCTCGTGAAATGTCAAAACAGTACGGATACACTTAATACACTTTGATACACTACTGATGTATCCTTGATATATTCACGCTTATATCATTGATATACTACTAATATACATCTAATGCACTTGATACACTACTAATGTACATTTTATACATTTGAAAATCTTATATGATTATTTTATATTTGTTTAGGTTTTTTTTTATTAGTTGTCCTTATTTATAGAATGGAAGTAGTTGAGGGATAAATAGTAAAATCATAAACTATGGTATTTTTTGTCAAAAAAAGAAAAACAAATCTTCCTAAAAGTAGACTTAGACATTTTTCAAATATATATATATTGCTTTTAAGTATTTTTTTTAACCACAACTATTTCAAAAGTAACTTTTTTTTTTTTTTTTTTTTTGCCCATTCTAAAAACTTGGTGGGGATAATGTGAACCAAATAGCACAAAAGATGACATAGACCACTAATTATAATTGTAATAGATTTCAATTTTGGAATTTATTTTACTTTCTAATATGTCTAATATATTTATGTGTTGTGTATGATATATCATTAATATACTTTAATTTATTCATACTTGTAAATGATATATACATGTTTTACCTTAAACTAAGTTATTAATTGAATGTTGAATATTATCAAATACATTGTTAATATACTTAGAACGATGATTATTGTTAGATAAAATACTGATACACTAATGTCTTACTTCAAGTATTTAATGATTGATATCTGATACACTCGTGTCTTGTATATGGTATATACAATTGATATATTTAGAAAATCATGCTTATAAAATGAAAGCATATGTTTACCTCAAAATAGGTTATTGATTGAATATTGATTCTTATTGATATATTGCTAATATATTTGAAAGGTTGATTGATGTTAGATATAATATTGATACACCCTTATTTAACTTCAAGTATTTGTTAATCGATGACCAATACACTAATGTCTTATATTTGATATCTACCACTAATATACTTGAAATATTTAATGTTCTTGCTCACTTATATTTAATAGTATGCTGATAGACTTAGATTTAATATGTTTGCTAATTGATGTTTGATAGATTACTAATACTTTACAATTCTGATATACTATTGATAAATTAAAAAAAAATTAATAGGTTAGAAAATTATAGAAAAAAAATCATAAAACTTAAAGCTTGCTCTCGTGAAATAAGAGATGTGATGGAGAAAAAAATAAGAAAGAAATGGGAAAATTGTCAGAAGTAGTATGCTTAAGTTTTTACCTTATAAAACTAGCCTCTTTTTTAAAACTCGTAAGAATAATTTTTCCTGATCCATCTCAGGTGAGATCGGTCACGAGATTTTAGTTAAAAAATCAACTTTTTTTTCCCAATTTATCGATTGTTTGGGCTTTCTTGGTAAGATTATACACCAAGATTTGAGTAAGAAATGCAAAAAATCCAAAGGTTATGTAATCTTCCATAATCTTTCTAACACTGGAAAAATCACACTACCAAATATTACATAATTTGAAAAATAAAAATAAAAAGATGATTGGTAAATTATCGATATATTAATTTAGAAAATTGTGTAAATATAAATTGGAGGTAATATTTACAAAATTTTATATAAGATCTGGGAAATATTGCAAAATTCGGGAAGATGTAAGAATTGGTATAAGATTTAGAGAGATTGCATATAATTTGAAAAGGTTATGTGGATCTTGGGGTTAATCCCGGTAAAATAACACTATATATTTGAGCTTTGTCGATGAAATTTCGGGCATAATTAACACTGAAATTCTTATATTTGAGCTTACTTAGTAGAATCTTAGGCATGATTAACACCGAGATTCTATATATATATATATATATATATTTGTAAAATTTGATATTTTCCAAAATTTAAAAATGTAGAATCAATTCGAAAAATCTAATTTGAAAATATATAAGATAAATTAGCAAATCTCGGTGTAATCATATGTATCTAGAAGGTCCATAACAATCAATAAGTTAGAAAATTTTGATTTTTTTAACTAAATCTTGGAGATTGATCTCACTCGTAATGAATCAAAAAAGACTATTCTTACGAGTTTTCAAAAAAAATGTCAGTTTTGTAGGGTGAAAATTTAAGCGTACTATTTCTAACAATTTTTCAAAGAATTGGGTAGTGAAAGTTTTTTCATTCTTTTTTAAAAGGAAGAATAAAAGAAAAAAAATAATAGAATTTTAATAAAGAAGGGTAGTGGAGTTTTTCGTGTATTGTTGCTTTTTTTTTCTTTTTTATTTTAACAAAATCTAAAGCCACCACTCAGATAAAAATTGGGATGAATTTTGCCATAAAAACAAAGTTTAAAAATTGAAGTCACGGTTGCAAAAACATAAATATATTTTGCTACCCAATATAATTTCCCTATAATTAATATATTATATCATGAATATTTTAAGTTTACAAAAATGGAGTGAACTCAAAATTACTATAGTATATTTATATTTATAAAAGTTTTATCGACATATGAATTGAATTATTTAATATTATATAAAATTGAAGTTACATCTCAAGATAATGAAAGAAATTCGGAAATTTTAAAGATAGAAAGGTCTTCCAATCTTGTCTATGTGTTATCCTCAACATTTTATGATTATATAATCGTTAAGTTTACCTTGATCTACTTAAAAAATATGTTTAGAAATTATTTTATTTATAGAATAATCTTGAAATAATATTTGAGGGAAAAAATCTAGGTTAAGGATTCGAAGCATTGTCATCAAATTTCTAACTAATTGCTTAGAGGTTGTTATTAATAAATTTATATTTCAGATTTGTGCGATTACAAATATCAAATTAAAAGAAATTTATATTAACTTTGAAATATAGATTCTGAAACATGTGAAAAACAACCAAATAAAATACGACAGACTTTGAAAATAGGTTTTTTTTGTGAAGATTTTTCACTTTCAAACTATTTTGTTTAGTTTGTTTTTCTGAGTATTTATCCTTATTTATATATAATTCAATCAATTTAAATTAGGTTGATTGAATAAAGTATTGGTTCATCGATAATTACATGACCCTACTTCATAAAGATCGAAGATTTAATTTCCATCCCATAATTATTGTACTAAAAAAATATTTTATTTTAAAAATTAAAAATATATGAAAAACAATATTCAAATAAATATTGAAGTTTTATCAAATAGTGTAAAGGAGAAAAAATATATATAAACAAATTTTTTCTTCTAAATATTCACTTTGAATGACTAGAGATTTACAAGTGACAGTGAAAAGAAGAAAGAGAAAATCAAATAAAGAGAGAATAAAAATAGTTTAAAAACTATTGTGATTTATGTACTTTAGAAATTGCCCAAATTTAGTCAATAAATTTTGAAAATTGGGTTTTTATTGAAGTTGATTAAATAACATGATGGATTGGACAAAAGACCAAAATAAAATAGTATTTTTAAAAAATAATTAATTAATAATCAAATCCTAAAAAAATCTAACTCGGAGGAGATATACTAAATTTGTATGGAAATATAATTAAAAAAAGACTATTTTTTCAATTGGGTGTCCATTTTGACCATTCTACGCCATTTCTCTAAATAATAATAATGAATTTCAGGATAAGAAAATCCACGTGAATATATTGTAAACACATTTTTTACTACCTTATTTTCAACACTTATAAAAAGCAAAGGTAATAATGACTATCTTTTAAAAATAAAAAAGAAACATATTGTAACCATCAAATTCCTGAGTCATTTTAAATTTAAAAAAAAATATTTATATTTTATAGAAAAAAAAAATTCTAAAACTACAAAACACTTTTAAAACTTTTTGCTATGAAATCTAAATATTTTTAGAAATTTTCTATTTATAAGAATTTCCTTAAATTTCTAAAATTTGAATTACAAGACCAAAATTGTATTAATTAAATGTCATACACAGAGTATTATCGTTAATTTAATTTTTATATATTAAAATAATTTAAAATTTGTAGATTAGACATCTTAATTTTAGGTCATTAAATCAGTTGATAGTAAAAGAAAGATTCTTCCTAATATGTGATGTAAATGTGTAATTTACATGTTTTTATTTGATTCGCATCCTTCAATTATTATTATATATCTAGTACACAATTAATATATATATATATATAGCGAATATGGTTATAACATGAATTTATATTATCAATCTTGACGTATGAAGTTAAACCCCTCCAACCCATTTATTGTTTAAAATATATATATATAATATCAATGCTGCTCATTATCAAGGTTGACCGTTAGATCATTCGATCAGTTAAGTTAGGGGTTTCACACTTTTGGGTTGAGATCAACTTCTCCATCCTGTGGAAGCTCATTTCAAAACTATCAATATGAAATTGATGCTATAATTTTGACTTGAAGATCATCTTCCTTGAGTCTATGAGACCATTAATATAGATTTTTCCTCTTTATCTCGTGATGATTATTTTCTGTTTAGTTCTTTTTGTATTGAAAAAAAAAAAAAAAAAAAAAAAAAAAAAAAAAAAAACTCAAGATAATTAATATAGATATCTTCACGGTAATAATTAAGTATACTTCCAAAACAATTTTTATAGAAGATTACATTAGATAAAATAGGTTTAATATATATTTGTTATATTTGAAAAAAATGGTATTTAATTTATGTTATTTATTTAAAACAACTTAAGACTGTTTGAGGTGAGGAGGAATCTAGAGGTATCTTTTTTCCTTAAAGAAAACAAACCTTAGAATTATCTATCTTAAGAGTTGTTTAGTCTGAAAAATTATTTAAATAGGTGTTTAGGAGTTTATGTTGCCTTTTTTTTTTTAAAAAAAAAATAACTCTTTTATTGTGGTTATTTAATAATATGTTGAGTTACTTTTCATTTAATTGTCTTTTAAATGTGAGTTTTAGTTAGTAAATATGAAATGAAAGGGAAAAAAAAAAAAGGAAATAAGTAATAACAAACTGGGGTTATTTTCAATAATATGTTTTAACTTTTAATTTAATTATTTTTCAAACAAAAGTGTTAATGATAAATAGGGTTAGTACCTAAACAGAGCATAGCTCAACTGATTTTTATATGTATCATCGACTATGAAATCTGTAACTCGAATTCCCCAATTACTATATATATATAAAAAGAGAAAAACTCTACCCCACCCCACCCCACCCCTTCTCCTCAAACACCTCGTTATTATGTAGCTGTCATATGAAGAGAAAGAAAATTAAATAATATTTTGACCTTATTCATTATGAGACTAACAGCAACATCAAAGTATTTTTCATCCCAGGCTCTACTAGATATTAACAAGTTGGCAAGGGAGAAAAAGATTCCAAAGAACATACTGTTTGGATAGAGAACAAAAAGGTTGTAATAATTTATCTTTACTTGACTGAACATGGCTTTGAAGATATCATCCGAAATCCAGCAAATGCCCCTGCCCTTATCAAAAGCCAGAGATGTTTGGTAGAATCTGGAAGTCCAAAACCAACAAGAAGCAGAATTGAATTCTGCAAGAAAACCAGCACACAAGGAAGCATTCAGGACTTCCATGTCAGTAGCAAGAAAGATTTAGCATATCTATGGATATGTGGCCTGGAAGAAACTTTCATATCTACAACAGAAACCAATATAATATATATATCAACAATTTCCAGTACAAAATTGGTATCAACTTGTCCCATCAAACAATGCTCTACATCTAAACCAGATCTCCCTGTATTAAGATGTAAAATTTAAGGAAATGAGAATGAGAATGAGAATGAAAATGAAACTAAAAATGTCAAAGGGAAAAAAGAAAAGAAAAACACTTTCTTTTTTTAATGTGAATTGAATTAGAACGAATTATCCTCTCTATGTCCAGAAATAACTTTACGATGCCGCTTTGAAGTGGACCTCTTATCATTTCTTCCTCGCCTGGAAGGATTTCTCTTTACTGGTGGAGTCTTTTGAACAATATGAACTGGAGGCCTAGAAACAGTATAACCATCAGGCACCGGTGGAGGACGACGGATAACTGCTCTGGCAGGAGGTGGCATGTGTTCCAGAAGTTCTCTATGATACGTCTATAAATGTGAAAGAGGAAAGAGCAGAATGTCAAGAAACATTTTTCTCAAATCTCAAAGAACAAAAGGTTTGGAACAAGATTGAAAAGCCTAGTTGAGAGGGAAAAAGGGGGGAAAAAGGGTTCTAGAACTCAATATTGCAAAAAGCTGAAAGACATGTCCATAGAATCATATGTTCCAGTAAATTTAGGACCTATTTGGATTGACTTGAGAAAAAAATATTTTTCAAAAAATTCATTTTTATTTAAAAGCTTTTGATAAAAAAAATTGATTAAAATATACTTGAAAGCTATTTCAAATGTGCCAAACACTCCAATTTCTTCTAAAATGACTTATTTTTTAAAATTAAACACTTGAAAATGTATTCCAAATACATCCTAAATTAAACCATGCTCTGTTAATACTTAATTCTAATTAGAATTTTTTAAGCTGCATGCATGCTTGTTTTTCTAACCAGAAGAAAGGAGTTCAAGACCTGTATAACAAAATTGCGCCTTTCACAGTCCAAGAACATGTTAAGGCTCCAATTGACTTTAGACATTATCTTATCTCTCACCATCGAGAAGCTTAACTGATCTCTTGAAGTAAAACGATCAACTTCATTGAACCAAAGGCAAGTGAATAAATTTGTTATAGGAACATGTTCTCGAATTAGAACGCATCCTTCAGGAACATCTGCAGGAAGCCCAATGTAGAGCCAAAAATTGTGAAACATAAAGAGATAGGTGGCATACATAAAAAGCAGGGGTGGAAAAACAGAACAAGTGCTTGTAATGAATAGCATACCACTAGTTATAGGAAGCTTAGCCAAAGAATATGGTGTTAACCCCTCGCTAACATAAAAATCAATCTGCTCGTCAATGGAGGAATTGTCATATTTTCCAGCAGCCTTATTAGCATCAGCTTCTTCAAAGACGTCAAATCGTTTATAGTGTCTTGAAATTGCAAAAGTTGCATTTTGACGCCACAAGAACCTGCCATGATAATTAACATAATGATACATCAGTGTCAAAAATACTTCGCAGTGATAAAGCTTAAATCAGCACCCAAACATACATCAGCATAGAACCTACAAACGAGAATCAAACCAAAAAATATATAGAAATTATTCATGAGAAAACATCATGTATAAGCAATAGGAAGAACCCATTATTATGTCGACTACCATATGATGTAAGAGGACATAAAAAAGATTCTTCTGTAAATGATGAGCCTTAACAGATCCATCCAAGCATTTTCAAAGCTTCCCACTAAAGGCAACACTGGGCCATTTGTTATTATGGTCTTAATTGTTCAATTTTATTGGTCACTCACAAAACATGAAAATAAATAAGATCCACAACAAATCTTTAGATAGCTTTTTACTGGAACTGAACAATCTCCCGTGCAAATTGGATTCATAATACAAAATGCGTCCAACAGTTCAATAAATGTTGGACAATCAAATAAGGTATGTATTGGAAAAAAAATGCACATTTCCTTAGTAATATTGAATTACCGTAGCCAAACAAAGCTCACAATCTCATTTATTTGTCTCATTAATTCAGTTAAGTCAAGAAGACAATTGGAGAAACAAATTAAAGTTGTGCCAACCTATTTTATTTTTGGTAAAAAAAATTGGCTCCCATGGAGAAAAATCAAAGAATACATGGGTATACAGAAAAGAAAAGTCTATGAAAAAGAACCAAACTACAAAAAGGGACTTAGTCACTAGCCGAGAAATAAGACCAAGCCAAGCGAATAGTTACAAAAAGAGCCTAGAAATGAACGTCCAAAGAGAAACAAAGAATTTTACTTTTATTTATTTTTTTTAATAAGAAACCTCAAAAGGAGTAAATTCAATAAAATAAAATAAAAAAAGATAGAAACAGCCTAAGGGCTGAGATGAGAGGACCCCACCTACTTCAAAAGAACCTTCCAATCTTTAGTGATCAATAGACTATAGTTACAAGAGAATCTATTGTGTAAAGCAATCCAACAAGATGTCGTATTTTGTACAACATTACAAAAAGAATCAAAACATTCAAAGTAACGAGCATTCCTTTCCTCCCACGAAAGCCACAAGAGAGCCCGGAAGTCTAGCTACCAATCACCACGCCTTACATTTCAGATTCCAAGCACTCAAACCCTCCAAAAGGCAACCATCAGTCTTTCTTGGCATACAAAACAAATTTCCCATGAGACCCGCCAGAAGTTCCAAGCCCGATGGGCAACATCACAATGAATGAAGAGGTGGCCAATAGACTCACCCTCAAACATTATTCTGCATCCATCCAGAGGCAGGAGAATACAATCTTTGAACATCCAAACATTGATAAAGGAGCTTTAACACCCTCTGAAGACTGTTATTTCTCTCTCCCCAAAACCCCCCACAAAATAGCACACACCTCAGCTTGCCACAAAAATCACCCTTTATCACGAAAAGGTGGGTGGAGGAAAAGCTCCTCAAATGACTCCCTACAACTTCGATGGCTGACAAAACTAAAACTTAAAACCCAAAAGAAAGCTTCAGACAACACGAGCAAATCACAACTCCACACGATATGTTCCATGTCCTCAACTCCCCTCCTGCAGAAAATACAATAAAGCAATCCAACCATTAAAGACCCTCTCCCTGAAGTCCAGTCCAAGATCTTAACTCTTCTGTGCAACACTTGCCACACAAAGAACCTAACGTTCTTGGAAATTTTCACTTTCCAAACCGCCCCAAGGATGGGTTGGATAAACACTAGATGAAAGAGCTACAAGAAAAACCTTTTGAAGGACATGAATTTCGAAGGCGGGAATCTCTTCGTCCGGGCTTAAAGAGAAAAGAGGAGAGGGAGGAAAGCAGAGCTAAGATGGTAACAAGTCCGACTGACCAAGGATAAAAGCAATCAAGTGGTTCCTGAGAGAAGATAAGTGATATAAGCTAGGGTATAAGGATAAAGGGGTGTATCCCCCAACCATTTGCCTTCCCAAAAACAGGTCTCCCACCTGTCCCCAACATCATTATGAATAAACTGAGAAAGCAAATGAAAAAACTGCCACTATCTCTAACCTTTTCGGCACTGCAGTCATTACATCCACACAAAGAAAGTCGTAAATGTTTTTGTTGAAAATAGGGTAATTAACCTAGGGGCGTTTATGTAATTATGTAGACCCCTAGGGTTTCCTACTGTCTATTTATAGAGTGTGTCCCTATGTATTCAGTGTATCAGATTAAAAATAATAAGAAAAGTCTCTATATTGTGGTTTTTCTCCTCGTACTAGGTTTCCGCGTAACTGTGTTGTTATTCTCTTCCCTACTCTTTTATTTGTAACAGTTTCTTTATAAGAAATCAAGCTTTCAATGAGCAGATGAAAGGATGTATTAAGGGCATACAAAAAACAAACCCACAAAAAGAGTTTCCGAACTACCTAGAGCAGTAGTCTCCAATCCAAAAAAATAAAACCAAGCTGATAACTACAAAAAGTCTGATTAACAAATGACCATATGAAGAAGCATTAAACCTTCACAACCTCTCAATCCTCCTCTAAAGATGTCTCGGCACTTAAAAAACCCTACTATTACCCTCCAACTTAACTCCTCACAAAATAGCAACAAGATTATAAATAAATAAATAAAGCCTACCAAAGCACATCTCCCGTATCCCATAACATAGAGGTTAGGACAACTTTATTGCTTATCATCCTATTGGTATGTCCTCTTTTAAATTGACTCATGTTCAATTTGTTGACGATAATCTATTGTTCACTGCGGATCCCACAGCTCAGACTCATCTTTTTAGGTTGTTTGCATCTTTGAAAGTGCTTCTGGTTTGAAAATTAATTTTTCATAGAGTGAACTATTGGGAATCAATATTATTGAGTCGAATTTGGATTGGATGTTGAAAACCTATGGGTGTAAGCACAAGGTAGCTAGCCTTCTACTTACCTTATGAAATTGCAATTCTATAAGCTTTTGGAAACCAGTTGTTGAACAGATACAACTTAAGCTACACAATTGGAAGTATGCTTTTATATCTAAGGGTGATCAACACATGCTTATTCAGGCTACGCTTTCTAGCATGCCTACTTATTTCTTCTCCATTTATCATACTCCTTCTGAAGTCATTAGGAGGCTTGATAAATTGATTTGAGATTTTTTCTGGGAAGGCTCTTCTGGTGATGGTGGGTACACAATGTTAACTGGAAGATTGTCCAACGTCCGAAATTATTAGGTGATATTGGTGTGAGTAACTTTCGTCATTGTAATGTTACTCTTTTGGTTAAATGGATAACACGCTTCATTCATAAGCATGATGCTTTCTGGAATTCGTTTATTGTTGCTAAATTTTATTCGACTGATTGTATTTGGCCCACTATAGTTCGCTATGGTTTATCAAAATCTTCTTGGCGGTATATTTGTCAAACGATTGATTTTGATGGCTGTTCGGATTCTTGGCTTAGTTGTAGTCCTCTATCTAATGCTTTTCCTCGTCTCTTTTGTCTAGCAATCTTTCCTACCGTCATGATAGCTTCTATGTGGTTTGCAGATTTAGAGGTTTAGGATTTGGACCTTCGTTGCCATCTTCATCTTAATGATTTAGAGACTCTTGAGTGGGCTTTTTTATCCCAATTTTTATCCTTAGTTAGATTGTGTTCTTGTCTCAACTCTTATCTTGGTCTCTTAATCCATATTCGTCTTTTTCTGTCAAATCTCGTGGGTACTGTAAAAAGATAGAAATAGAAGACACAAGGTTTATGTGGAAAACCCTAGAACGGGGAGAAAAAACTACGATAGAAAGTCTCCTTTTTATTTTTTTTAACATAATATGAAAGATACACAAGGGTTCTTATTTATAGGCTCCAACAAGCCTTAATACAAAAAATGAAAGAAAATTAGGATAAGGTAAATTACTATCATACCCCCGAAACTATAAACAATCACCTAAATCCCTTAGTTTCAACACTCCCCCTCAAGTTGGGGCGTAGATGTCAAACAGATCCAATTTGTTAACACATGAGTCAAAATTTTGCTTGAGTAACCCTTTAATGAGAACATCAGCAACTTGTTGATTTGATGGAATATACGGAATACAAATACTGCCATTGTCCAGTTTCTCTTTTATAAAGTGTCTATCAATCTCCACATGTTTCGTACGATCATGTTGTACTGGATTATTGGCTATACTTATATCTGCTTTATTATCACAATAGAGTTTCATCAGTAAAACACCATCTTGATGAAGATCGGACAATACTTTCTTCAACCAGATTTCTTCCCAAATTCTCAAACTCATAACTCTGTATTCAGCCTCAACACTGCTTCTAGCAACAACACTTTGCTTCTTACTTCTCCAAGTGACCAGGTTACCCCACACAAAGGTACAGTATCCCGAGGTTGACTTTCTGTCAATAACTGATCTTCCCCAGTCATAATCGATATAAGCCTCAATGCATTTCCTATCGTTTTTCTGAACATTAGACCTTTACTAGGAGTGCTTTTCAAATATCTTAGAATTTGATCAACGGCTTCCATATGTTCTTCATAAGGTACCTGCATAAACTGACTGACTACGTTGACAACATAGAAAATGTCTAGTCTGGTATGTGATAAGTAAATTAGTTTTCCCACTAGACGCTAATACCTCTCTTTATCAATAGGAGCTTTATTAACAAAATCTCCCAGTTTAGCATTGAATTCTATAGAAGTGTCAGCAGGTTTACATCCAGTCATGCCTGTTTCCTTTAAAAGGTCAAAAGTGTATTTTTGTTGTGAGACAGAAATCCCTTTCCTTGATTTGGCCACTTCCATTCCAAAGAAATAGTTTAGATTCCCAAGGACTTTAATTTCAAACTCGTCTGCCATTTTCTTTTTCAGTTTGGTGATCTCAACAGCATCATCTCCTGAAATATCATCCATATATACGATTACGACAACAATTTTTCTAGACACTAACCTTTTTGTGAATAATGTATGATCAAAGTATCCCTGAGTGAACTCTCAGGACTTAGCAAAGGTAGTAAACCTGTCAAACTAAGCTCTTGGGGACTGTTTCAAACCATACAAAGACTTCCTAAGTTTGCACACCTGATGATCAAACTGAGCTTCAAAACCTGGATAAGGGCTCATATACACCTCTTCTTCTAATTCACCATTTAGAAAAGCATTTTTCGCATCAAGTTGGTGGAGAGGCCACTTTATTTACTGCAACAGAGGGAAGAACCCAAATCGTGTTTAACTTCGGAGAGAAAGTTTCTGAATAGTCTACCCCATAGGTCTAAGTAAACCCTTTCACTACAAGTCTGGCCTTGTACTTGTCTAGAGTTCCATCAGATTTATACTTCAAAGTAAATACCCACTTGCACCCAACTGTTTTGTGCCCTTTTGGGAGAGCAACAAGGTCCCACGTATTATTTTTTTTCAAGAACCCTCATTTCTTCCATAACGGTAGTCTTCCACTAAGGAATTTCTATAACCACCTACATGTTTTTTGGTATTGTTGTTGTGTCAAGACTGGTAGTGAAAGCCTTGAACTCAGAAGACAGATTACTGTAAGATAGAAAGCTATACATAGGATACTTAGTGCAAGACCTGATGCCCTTTCTCAAGGCAATGGGCATGTCAAGAGAAACATCATAATCCCCAGGTTTGTCTAACTTCTCATTTGCTTTCCCACCTGTAGTAGGATTTTGATCACAACTTTCAGCTTGAGATAGAGTCTCACTCTCTTGTGTTCCTTTTGTAGTCTCATCACTATCAGCTACCCTGATATTTTCTGGAATCAACACATCAGTCCTGTCATTCTTAGTTACATCAACGATATCATCCTCAACACACAAGTTGTTATTGTCAGGGACACATTCATTAGTACCTTGAGCTTATGTTGGTTAAGATTCATGGACTGAAGCCAGCAGAACAGTAAGGGACACTATTTTCTTTATGAGATTCTTCTTGTAGTATGTTAGCCAAGGGACATGTTTAGTAGGTATAGGTTCAGGAAGATCAATAGGGACTGAGGATGTTGACCAATTAGTCTCTTCACTAGTACTCTCCCCCCTAAAGATGACTAACAGGGAAGAAGGGTTTATCCTCAAGAAATGTGACATCCATGGAGATGAAGTACTTTCAGGAAGAAGGAGGGAAGCATTTATAACCTCCCTGGTGAAGGGGATACCCAAGGAAGACACACGTTTGAGCACGAAAGGTAAACTTAGTTTGGTTAAGGCCATGACTATGGACAAAGACAGAGCACCCAAAAACCCGGAGAGGAACACCAGGAATAAGCCGTGTGGTCAGGTATGACTCCTTGAGGAATTCAAGAGGAGTTTGGAGTTAGAGGACTGGAAGATATTCGATTAATAAAATGAGTTGTAGTAAGAACTGCATCTCCCTACAAATAAGATGGAAGAGAAGAAGACAGCATGAGAGACCGGACAACCTCGAGGAGATGAAGATTTTTCCTTTCAACCACCCCATTCTGTTGAAGGGTATAGGTACACGAACTTTGGTGAACAATGCTTTTATAAAACAAAAATTCATTAAGGGCATTATTGAGAAATTCACAACCATTGTCACTTCGAAGAACAATTTTGGTATTAAACTGAGTCTCAATGGTGGTGTAAAATTGTTAAAATATCAATGAAACCTCTAATTTGTCAGTGAGTAGAAAGACTCGCGTAAGACGGGTATGATCATCGATAAAGGTCACGAACCACCGCTTTCCTGAAGAAGTGGTAACACTAGAGGGGCCTCAGACATCACTACGAATAAAGAGTAAAGGACTGAGAAGGTTTGTAAGGTTGAGAAGGAAAGGTGACCCTATGTTATTTTGCATGAATGCACACATCACAAGACAAAGAAGAGACATCAACTTTATTGAATAAACGAGGAAATAAAAATTTCATATATTGGAAATTTGGATGACTAAGGCAAAAATGCCACAACATACAATCTTTTTCTGAAGTTGAAAAATAAGAAGATAACAAACTAGTCCTATAATTGTTCCTAGAAGAAGCATCACCATCAAGGAAGTAGAGTCCCCTATTGTGTTGGACAATGCCAATCGTCATTCTCGAGTTCAAGTCCTGAAAGAAAACATTATCTGATGAGAAGGCAACTTGACAATTGAGATCTCTGGTTATCTTACTAATAGATAAGAGATTATAAGATATTTTAGGTACATGTAGCACATTCTATAAAGTTAAACCATAGAAGGGAGAAATATGACCCTTGCCCGCAATAGGAGCAAAAGACCCATTTGCAATTCTGATCTTTTCATTACCATCACATGGGGGATACAATAAAAAGTTATCAGACGACCAAGTTAAATGATTTGTAGGCCCTGAATCAAGTATCCATGGTTTATTTCATTTATACTTAGGAGACTTAAGGATTATGATGTACCTGATTGAGCTATTGCCCCAATGGAAGAGATAGCAGAGTCATTTTGACAATTCATCTGAGGTTGTGGCTGAGAAGTACTTGCAGATTCACTCACAAGAGCCCGACCAGGATTGGGCTTGTCATTCGGAGGGCATCGTTTGCCATTCGGTGGTCTACCATGTAATTTCCAGCACTATTTCTTTGTATGTCATAGTTTCTTACAATGTTCACACACTGGAGTTTGTTTCCCATTTTGCTTGTCACCATCATTGCCAAATAATTTCGCACTAAAAGCAGCTGAATCAGTAGTAGACACAATTGTGATGTTCATAGCACCGGATCTGTCTTCTTCAAAGTGAACCTCATAACACACTTCCATAAAAGAGGGTATAAGTCTTTCTCCCAGTATACGACCTTGTACTGCATCGAATTTGGAGTTCAAACCAACTAGGAAATCATATACATGATCTACTTCCACAAGGACAATCCCAAACAATTTCATGACACAAGTCCATCTCCTGCCAAATTAAGGACAATTTATTAAAGTATGAAGTGACATCCATCGTCCCCTGTTTGCATTCGTAAACTTGTTTATGTAGAGTGTAAAGACGAGATGCATTCTGCCTCTTAGAATATAATTTCTGAACTGCATTCCAGATATCTTGAACAATTGCAGCATACAACATGGTTTCCCTATCTGAGGCTCCATACTATTAATCAGCAGTGATCGTAGCAAGGAGTCTTCTCTTTTCCAAATGCACTCTTAAGGTCCCCTTGTCTAGGTCTAGGTATCTCACTAGTTAGATACCCAAACTTGTGATGGATTGAGACCAAGAGAAATAATTCTGGCCATTTAACTTTTCTCCTGCAACTAAGCTTGTGGAATTTCCCATAGATCCAGACAAATAGTTTGCAGTAGTTAAAGTAGGGAAAGAGGTTACTGGATTCTCTGGATACATCGGTAGACCGGAAGGAACATATGAATTCAATACGCTTGAATTTAAGTTTGTGGAAACGCTTAGGGCTACTCCAAGAGCAGCGATTTGTTGTTGAAAACTCGCCTGAAGATTAGCCAACTGTTATTAAACCATTGCCGGAGATAGATCCAGGAGAAAGAAATCTCGACGGCGGCAGGTATGCGGCTGGCAACTGTTTAGGAGTTGGACTGTAGCTCGTAGCCGGCACATCATACGCAGCTTGTGACTTGCCTCTTTGGTGGGCGAAAGACTCAACAGCACCGGTTTCAGATTCTGATGGTTGGATGAAGCGGCTACCGGTGGCAGGACCAAAATCAACGATGGTGGCATTGGTGAAGAAAGCGGCCGCACTAGGGTTTTCAATCGAATGTTGCGGCAGACGTATGTGTAGGGATGGAAGATACTGGTCAACGGTGGCTTGGACAATAATGGCAACAACATCAATGGTGGCGTTCTTGATGATGGCGGCTGCAGTCAGAGGTTCCATCAGCGGCGGTGGCGGAAGTAGGGGTCGTGAAGACCTAATGTTATCTTGCACCGGTTGGTTTTCCTCGACAACGATTAGGGTTTCGCCACCATGCTTTGATACCATGTTAAAAGATAGAAATAGAAGACACAAGGTTTACATGGCTGCAACAAGCCTTAATACAAAAAGGAAAGAAAATTGGGGTAAAGTAAATTACTATCATACCCCTGGGACTATAAACAACTCACATAAGTTCCTTAGTTTCAACAGGTACAACCGAGCCTTTTGTGATCGTTATCCTAAGAAAATAAAAACTTTCCTGTGAGAGTTTAGTCTTGTTGTGGTTAATATTGCTCACCAGTTACAAAGACGAATATCTTTAGTCTCTTTCTCCTTCTTGGAGCATCATGTGCCAATGCCATGAAGAGACTCTAGCTCATTTATTAATGCATTGTTCTTTTGCCTCGCGCTTCTAGTATATTATATTGAAAACTTTTGGGTGGTCTCTAGTATGTTCTAATACTAGCTATGATCTCTTTGCTTCCTTATTGATGGATCATCCTTTTGGTGGTACCAAAAAGATGGTTTGGTTGGCTATCATTCGTGCTTTCTTCTGGGATCTTTGGGGAGAGCGTAATGGTCGTCTTTTCAAAGGCTAATTTTCATCTTTTGACAATTTTAGTGACTTAGATTTATCTACTGCTTTTTATTGGTGCAAAACAAAGCACCCTATACTCAATTTTAGTTTATCTTATTTAGTTTCAGATTATTTTTTTTGGTAATATTTTAGTTTCAAATTAGAAGGTTATACTGTAATCACCTTTAGGCGTGGGGTTGCCCCTGTGTTATAATCAATGAAATGTTTCTTATAAAAAATATATATATAAAAAGAAATCCGAGACAAGCCTCTTATAATTCTTACCAATGACAAAGCTCCCAAATGAGAGACTTTTGAGGTTTTGACCAAAGGAGAAGATCTACATCAAAAAAGGGGAAAGTACCCAACTCACAACCCACAAAGGAAGCCAACTTGCCTAGCTTGTGCAAGTCACAATTTAGCCTTAAAATCTGACATTTGCCTCAATAAATCCTCAAACCTGAAATGGCCTAAAAAACCATAAGACTTGGATCATAATAAAAAAGGACTCCTCTCTTCCAAAATAGAAGAAAATTGTATGTTGACAAATTGGAGGTAAGAAAGGACGACTTTTTCTTTTCCAATTTGAAAGCCTTTACCAATGTTGCCCCCTCCACCCCCTTTGAAATAATATTGGTCAGAATGACCACCACCAAGAGGAAATGAAAGGGACAGAGCAGATCATCTCGTCTAAAACCTCTTGATGCACAAATCCTTCTCATTGGTTTACCATTGACAAGGATGGAGCACTTAACAAACCTGATGCAACTCCAAGTCCAAGATTTCCACTTACCTCCAAAGCCTCCTTTCTTTGGGCCTTCATCATTCCCTCACTGACCACCTCCGAGATCTCTTGGTCAGTGAGGGGAAAGCAAAGGCCCAAAGAAAGTGAGGAACTATAAGAGGAAGGTAATACATAAGCCACCAAGTGCAGGGACTTAACTGAAAAATGATAAAGTTGCAGAAACAAAACCCATGTCTTTCATCCAAGAATCCTCCCAAAAGTAAAGTATTTGAACATCCCCAACCAAGCATTTAATGAACTTAGAGAATAAAGGAAAACCCAAAGCAATAGTAATCTAGAGGTTTTTGTTTCAACCCTTAAACTCACCACTTGAAATTACTCGTTCTGATCCTATACAACATCAACATGTGACTCTATGAAGAAGTGCCACAACCATTTTGCTAATAGTGGCTCACTAAGATTGCCTATACCTAACCCTCCAAACTCCACGGGTTTCAAAATTACCTCTCATTTGACCAGGATCCAAAAATAAATGTAGATGGATGCAGAAAATTGAAAAAAGAAAAATAATTGGCATAATAACGGCCATGCTATGGGACAACAAGGAAGTAATTTATTATAGAATGCAAGTGAGAAGCTTAAAAGTGAGCAACTTAGAATTTCATGCTTTAGAAGTCCGAAAGCCCACAGAAAATAGAACATTGGACGTACCTCTCAAGAATTTGAAATGGATCCACAACAAGCTGAAGTTTTCCATCAATCCATATTGAGTATTGAATGTTAGGGAAAAGCCTATGCAGAAGAAGCTTGGGAATCTGCACAATTAGATCAAGTAAAACCTAATGAACCCATCACATTCCATCACAGTTCCAAACAAAAACACAAAAACCTATATAACCTGTTAATATATTGACCTCGTTTAAAAGGGATGAAAACATCTGTTGATTAATTTTTAAGTAGTAAAGTACCTTCAATCCAGAAACTGACTGCGTAAGATTTAAATCTAAAGAGTATATGTTCTCAGGACCCTATGAATGATGTTAACTTTGGCGCTAAGTTCAGTCTTACTAACTAATCTTAAAAAATAAAAAAGAAGTAATTTTATCAATTGGGATCTCTCATTTGTCTATCATTTTATCTTCCAGGTTCTCTTGTTTCTTTCCACGTTGCCAACCAACATCTAGATATATAGAAGTCCAATTGCTCTCTTCCTATCTCCAACATGTTATGGGCATATTTACTTTGCATTGTCTGGATGGGGATTATGAATGTCTTGGATCTTTAGAGGATGCATTTCAATGTCCCAAAACAGAATGACTAAATATGCCATCTAATTTGACTCTGGATCATCGGAACCTCAATGGTTACAAAGCATAAAAATGATGATGATAAAGTAACAATAATAAAATAAGGTTTAAACTTTTAATATTCTTTTGATCTCTCAACTTCCACAATTACTCTATTTTGGTTCTCATAAATTTAAATGTTCTGTTTTACCCATGAACTCTCCATAAGAATTCATTTTATCTTTATTGTTAAATTTTTTATTGCATCTAACAAAAAAGATAGCTTTCACAGTTACTCTTCTCATAAGTTCAAATGTTGCGTGTTATTCCATGAAGTTTACATAAGAACTCATATCATCTTTATTGTTAAATTTTAGTATTGCATCCAACAAAAAACCTTAAGCACACACTTTTAAACTCCATGTAGAGTTTGGCGATGAGTTTAAAAATGGACAGCATAAAATTTTTGTTAAATCTACACATAAACTTAACAAAGGAAAGTAAAATGGATCTTGAAAAAGTTTTTAAGATGAAAATAATTGATGTAGCCTAAAGGAGATAAAAGGAGAATTATCTCCAAGAATCAAGATTGTTGATCTTTTATTAGAATGAATAATGTATTTCATACAAGTGGAGAAAGTTCCTATTTATAGAGTTTTACTACAAGTGGAGTAAAAAGGGAATTAATCTAGAATATTATCTAATTACACAATTAACCCCTATTCTTCTTACATCATTCTACCCCTCCAAAAAGAAAACTCGCCCTCGAGTTTTAAAAAGGAAAAAATTATAAAGCAAACAAGGAATGAAATAAACTTGCTCAACGGATTATGACCAAACCAACCTCCTACATTTTGAACAAAAATATTATGATTTAAGGTATAAATTCGAGACAAAAAATCTAATATTGCCACCAAAAGATGAACTTCTTCATCGGGCATAACCCCAAAAAAGATGTTTCCTTCAAGCTCATTCAAACCATATTCAAAGGACCAATCACTGAAAAACCACCTTCCAAGAAAAATTATTCAAGCATCACGTCTTCTTTATCATTCGCTTCAAGTTCTTTGACAGTTTGGTGATCCATTTCCACCCCAATCAGTGTGTCATTGTTCTTGTTCGATTTTTGCTCGGTGTTTGATACTTCTTTTTCATCTTCTTCATTGGATTTTTCTTCTTCATTTGAAACTATTTCCAAATCAACATCTTCAAATTCTTGGTTTTCTTCATTTTTATCTTCAAGATTTTCTATTTGAAAATTTTCCAACCATGATTCTTTTGTTTTTTCTTCGGTATATGAAATCAATTCGTTCTTGAACTCTTGCAAATGAATTGATAGTTGATCAATATGTTGAGTCATTTTTCTCAATGAACATTGGATTTCTTTTGTTGTTTTCTTTATTTCCTCCAATGCTATAGGATCTAAGTAGTCATTTTGTTGGATTCTCAAATATGTTTTAATCTCATGATGGGTATAGGACTCAGCCATTGATTCTCTTAAATCAACCTTTCTTGATCGTGTTTCATAACGAAAAGAGTAATTTTGAGTCTTGAACGTTTTTCTTGGGCTAGCAAAATCCATTCTTGATGATTCTTGATGATTCTTTAATTCATCTAACTCCCAATCTTTACGTTGATATCTTGAAAAATGGGTTTGATTGGATCTTTGAGCCCTTTTTTGATATTGTTGCCTTCTTATTCCGTCCCAAACTGCCCTTGATACATCATCAGAATCACTAAAATCAAACTTCCAATGTGGATAATGATAGGTTCATTGAGAAAATCGAGCATAGGCAAAATTAGTATGTTGAAATTCTTCTTCGCAATCACTTGAGTCAGAATTCCAGCACTCTTTTTTCTAATAAATTTGATTTTCTTGCCCATACCAATTGTTGTATTTTTTTTTTCTTGGACGCCTTTTTTGGTCGGGAATAACATTCTTACAAAATCTTGAAAAATCCTTGGTTTCTTCTTTCTTTCTTGGAATTTCAAGGGTTCCCCCTAATTAGATGTGTGTTGTTTGGCAACGAGCATAACTCACGAAGCTCCCTCTTGTGATCAACGTCGCCAAGAGTTTCCCGGTCTTCCACCAGCGGCAGTCAATCTTGTCCCAGGCAGTTGCTCTGATACCAATTGATGTAGCTTAAAGGAGATAAAAGGAGAATTCTCTCCAAGAATCAAGACTGTTGATCTTTTATTAGAGTGAATAATGTATTTCATACAAGAGAGGAAAGTTCCTATTTATAGAGTTTTACTACAAGTGGGAGTAAAAAGGGAATTAATCTAGAATATTATTATCTAATTACCCAATTAACCTCTATTCTTCTTACATTAATAAAAGAATATTTGAAAGTGTCAAAACCAAATTAAGATCTTTCATTATCAATGCATCGTGGGAAACACAAGACATAAGCTAATAGAGAAAAATAGGCAATCACGATTTATGCTCCTTCCACTTCTGAGAAATGAATAGAAACAAAATTGTCGCCTATGCATCAAATCACAACTGTAAGGATAATAAGGGAGTTCCTGTTGCAGAAAGAAGAAACAAAGAACCGAACTTCAAAAAGTTTGAACAAAAAAAGTCTATATCAAGGCCAACAAGGATGCCACTCCGTAACATGTGCACGGCCATAGTGTTATCATTAGAAAAAGGGAAAAGTAGTAGGTTTCTAAATGGGGCTATGGAGTGAACTGAGTTTCAATTATCATCAGCATTCATATTCATACAACATGTTAATTATTTAACAACGTTCTCAACCCAAGAATCCACAAAATGACCAAGATCAAAGCATCCCAAGAGTTTTAAGCTACAAAATGGTATATATTTTATCAGAGTTATATTTGGCAGATCATGAAAAATGATGCCAATAAAAATACATGCATTCAAGCTGGTAAATTAATGCTTTGGAGATAAGCATTTGCTGTTCAGATTTAGGTTAGGACCAGGTTCTTCGACTTTTTTGGAGTAGATGCTGGCTCCTTCTCAGATTTGCGATGGTATGATGGAGTATGTAACCTTACATCCTCCTTCTATGGCAGGCTAGATTTTTGGCTATTTGAATATTTAGTTAGAGACAAATAGGAGGATTTTGAGTGTTTAGATTCTACATCATTTTAGTGATTCACTTTGGGTCCACATGATCAATCCTTTCTATTATTACCTTTGTTTCTGAACTTGATCATTACTTCTTGGAGCTTTTTTTTTTTTTTTCCTTTTTTTGTGAATTCAGTTCTTTATGTTCATCCTTTGATTTTGTATGACCGCATTCCAGTTTTACTTCTATTCATCTCAGTCTAAACATCCCTTTTTTTTTTTTTTTTACTTTTTTTTGGGGGAGTAAAAAAAATAGTGCCTGCCTAGATATAAGTAATCTACAACATACTCTTTGCTGCATTTAAGCCTCATATCCGCCCACGCAAACAATTTCATGGAACATTTATTTAGTCTAACCTTGCAGAAAAAATGATTCAATACAAGAAACAATCTTCTCACATGTTGAAAAAATCAACCTAAAGAATTCTTGAAACCAATATACTGTTGGAAGACTCAAATTTTTGGCACAGGTGTGGAAAGGAACAAATTGGGGAGAGGGAAAGAATTTAACTAACCTTGCCATTACGTCTCGAATCAGCATAAGGAACATTATGAACTACAATGATTCTCCACAAGCCAATCCTCTTTCTGCTATCTAAGAGGCTAGAATTCTTCATATACGCTTCTGTTTCTTCATCAATGAACATGTAGAAAGGAATAAATCTTTTTGATTCTTCACTAATATTAATAGGCTGTTGTAATACATCATAGTTCCCTTCGAAAAGAAAAAAGGGAAATGAAAATAGTAGTCACAAAAAGAACCACGTCCATAGAAAGAAGGTGAAAGAAAACTATTGCGATGCGACACCATACCAAATATGGCTGATGCAACAATGACCTCATGAAACTCCTCCAACTCCAAAAGGTCGGCTTCATCAATATCGAAACCACTCTGATTACCAGGTTTACTTCCTTTAACAAATCTAATAAGTACAGGAGAGCAGAAGACAAGAATGTATGCATTTACAACAACAAACAAATTTAACATTTTAGGAACTAAGAATACATGTATGATGAAAATCAAATTTTAAATCTTTGGAACAGTAATCATCACTACTTATTAAATCAGTACATGAAAACAGGTAGAAAGGAAAACATACCCACAGTGTACTGTCATTGACTCTTTTATATTAAAAGAATCATTCCTTTGTCTTAAAGAAGGATATCCACCAAAATCAGACCCCCCATGTGGTTCTGTTTTTATTGGATTTCTGTCGTGAATATATGTTAAATTACGTAGTACAGGAGAAATTGATGGTGCAATTGGCATACTAGCAATAGCCTGCTCCACAGGGATATAACATACCGGACAAGCTGGAAAAATTATTTAAGAGAACAGAAATCAGAATTTCTAACAGGAGGGTGAATAAATTGTACAGATCATGGTAGACATGAAAAAAAAATCATAAAATAACTAAAACTTACGACGTGCTCCAGTCCGCTTTCCGTTTGCTGGAGCTGGAGGAGGAAGCGCAAAGTTTCTGCATGGATGCAGTGATGGAAGGGAATGTCGAGGAAAAAAATAAGAGACTAAAGAACGATTTGGATGAGGGAAAGGAGGAAGCAGAGATGAAACTTCAGTTCTTTCAATCATATTCCCATGTGTAGATGTTATAAAATCCTTGAAGTTTTCTGTTATTGGAACAGCAGGATTTATCAAATGTCTTATTGTAGTTTCTTCATAAGGTGCCTTTAAATCACCGCTATCTGGTCAATCATCACAAGGGAAACCACAAAACAGCAGATGAAACAACTAAACACACGATGTTATTATTGCTGCAAGCAATCGTTGACACAATACACACACACACACACATAAAAAGCCAAATGACACATGGTTTTAAAATTCCATGATAAATTTAATAATAATCAAATTAACCACTGTGCAACAAATGAGCAAAGCTCCGTGTATGCAAGGTATATATTCAAACTCAGAGGTGAAATTAAGCTAATGTCTTGGTCTCAAATTCATACCGCAAAGAGCCTCACTTGAGGTAGAGGCAGAGATTTAGATACTACAAATTACTGAAATAAATGCTTAACTATTGAGTGTTTAGATTCATCTAATCAGAGTAGGTCCTACACTGCAGTCATCAGCCAATAAGTTCAGAATAATATCCATGCGATAATTGTGCAATACCCCCAAAAGTCAATAATGAAATAGAAAAGAACAAACCTCTACTGACTGCAAAGGATCCAAATACAAAAACCAAAAGGGCAAGGATAAACAAGAGGAGCATCGCAACCCTTCTCCGACCAAAGTATCGACAACACAAGGGAATGACTCTCTCCCTCTCTCTTGAACTTGAAAGATTTGTTTTCGAAAGCTTGTGCACAAGCAGTGATGTTGCTGAATTTTGCAAAGCATCATTTTGTAGCTGTTGATGCAGTGATGCATAGCTTCCCGTACGAAGACCGAATGACCCTCCAGTCATTATACCTCCAACCCCACAACTTCGACTTTCATCTCCTGTAACTTCCCAGGAAAGCAATCAATTCTCCAAAAACTGAATTACTTCCCAACACTGAAGTCTGAAGTGATGCACCAACTCTGGCTGTTACCACCACCAATCGTAAAAATTAATCAAGTTGAAGAATACAATAATTACAAACCCAGCATCGGTTGTGAAATTAAAAAAACCCAAATTCAAATCCACCAAAAACTACAATTCCTTTTCAATGCTGAATTCTATACGGTTGTGGACGACTTCAGGTCAAATACAATACGAGAAGTGAGGAAACCATCCCCGTAAAGCCAAAATTTAGACCTACAATCACGAATAACAATCATATATTGGATCTGCTAACCAGTCTCGCCGTAACATCGAACTCATCACACAACCACCTTCCAAAAGCAGAACTCAACTCTTAAACCCAGTGTTCCTTCCCCAAAACCGATTGCAGTGGTGGCTCGTTGAAGCCTACATATCGAAGAAACCAAAGCTGAGAAACAAACTCCATCCTATCCCATCCCATCCCCAAATCCAAATCAAAATCAAAATTCAAATCCACAAAAAACAGTCGCAGAACTTTATACCGTTACAGATCAGTGTCTGCTCCGATACAAAACCAATCTGACTTACCTCGAAGAGAAGTGGACTCCAAAGACAATCCAATTAGAAGCTCCACCGGCCGACGATTGTGGTTTCTTTGCCGGAGGCTATGAACAGACATTTCCGAAACGGGTATCCCGGCCACAAAATTCCATGGTTTTACGTACCCAACCAGAGCGTAGAATATTGGAATTTATGTTTAGCAATTTGCTTCTTTTTAATCATTTCTTCCTGATATTTTAATATTTATATATCTATTTGTTTTTCTTTTTGGATATGATGATCACTTTAGGCAAAGAGATAGTTATTATAGATGGTTATAATAGTTTGTATTTGAGATATAGATTATTTTAGTTTAGATTATAATAATATGTATTTAACTATTTTAGTTTGAGAATTAAATAGTAAATGTTGTAGTAAATAATAAAAAAAAAATGATGAATGTAAAATAGTAAAAATTGTAGTAAATGGGGGTTTTGAAATATTGTTGTTAGTTAGGGAATAATAGTGTTGCTAATTGGGGAATACAAAATAGTATTTAGTAGCAAGAGGTTGTTATTATAGTATTAGGATAGTCTGTGCCTCAAACACATCATTTGTTGTTGTTGTCGTTATTATTATTATTATTATTATTATAGTGTATAATCACTTTGTTAATTTATCTTATCATTATCGTTGTGGATAAATAATACTAATTTTAGTTCGACAATACATATGAGATGAGATATTCAAACCTCTAATCTATTAGTCAATAATTTATGTCTTAACTACAATTGAGTCTATATTTTAGTTGTAACTTTGTTTTATTACATGTAACAATTCTATTTTCAATAGGATCAAGTATATATATAGCTTATTAGATATTGAAATTATCGACAAACTTTTTAAGAATTAGCTCAACTCGCATCGATAGTTTTTTCAACTTTATATAATGAATTATTTATTAAAAAGAAAACATATATGGATGTAATGTTATTGTTGGTGACTTATTTGTGTTTGATAGAAAATATCCAAATAAAAACCTTATGGGTCAAAATTTAATAATAAATAAATAAATAAAAGGATTTTACACTAAAAGTGAAATTTGATGTCAATTAAGTATCTTTCATTATTGACGTGATCCAAATGAGATATTATGGTAACACATCACTTTTAAACCAAAGAAATCAAATCCCTCCATGTTTGCTTGTTTATTGTCTTGTTGACCTTATGAATTTAATGGACAAATATGTTTCACATAAGTAGCAATATTAAAGAATGATGTGCATTTTCTATTGGGTATTTGTTTCAGTAGTATTTAAATCAGAGTCTTATTATATAGACAAATGATTCATTAGTGAGGTTGGCTCTCGTTTTCAAATATTTTATTAAGTGATAACTCCATTTGAGTATTCTTTAATCAATTAAGGGAACACGAGTATGGCCACAATCTTGAAATTTCATTTACTTTGGAGAGTTACCTCATGCTCATACTTCCACACTCAATTCCATGGAAGAATGTCTCTCCTAAATCACAAGCTAATTAAATACCCATTTAGAAATTTAAATAAACAAATAAAGAAATTATTAAGCTTGTGCTTAGTAGACATAATACCCCAAAGGTTGATGTAAAAATTTAATGGAAAAAACTTTATTGACATGCATCGATATTAAACTGACATCGAAGTGAATGTTAGTCAAACATAATAAAAGACCTACAAAAAATGGAACTCACGATGCTTAAATCAATGACTAACCAGACTAGGTATATGTTTGGGAATAATTTTAAAATCATCAAATCACTTGTCATTTTTAAATCACTCTAAAATACGATTTCAGGGCGTCTGGAGACGGGACGGGGACGGGGATACCATCCCCGTCCTAACCCCGACTCCAATTTGATATACTTATATTTTTAATATATTATGAATATATATTTATAATATATAAAATAACTTATTTATATGTATGTTTATAATGTATAGACTTATAGTGTCGTGGAGCCTGATATTAAATACCTAAATTCTAAATCTAAGCCTAAAAGTCAAGTCCAAATTTTAATCAAATTTTAATTAAAATAATGGGAAATCCCCCAGGGAAACCAGAAATGGGGTCCCACGGGGACCCCGTTTCCCTGACAGGGGCGGGGATGAGGGAGAATTTCCCCTACGGGGCCGGGGACGGGAGACGCCCCCCTCTTTAGCTCGGCTTCGTTGCCAACCCTATGCATACATGACTTGTTTTTGCATACAATCAATCATAGAGCTATAAAATATGACATTAAATACATGCTTTTTACTTAATAAATTAGACCTTTTAGGGCTAAATAACTCACCTAAGGAGGAGTTATCGCACCTACTTCGATGGTCTCTCACTAATTTCAAGTTTTCTCTATTGGCTCTTTTCTTTCTCAACTTTTCCGCTATTTAGTTTTTCACGGTAAAAAAGGTTATCAATATGTCTTCTCCCACCATTTTAATTAAAACTCTTAATTTTAACAAAAAATCAACAAGTTAGTTGGTTTTAGAACAATTTCAAAGGTTAAGAGTTAAAGATAAAATATTTGTAATAACAATAGTAGGACTTAAATTAAAGTTTAGAGGCAAAATTGAAGCCTTACCTATTATTTATATTACTGTCACATATGCTTGTTATTTTACATTTCACCATCACATCACTTGTATATCTTCATTTAGGGAAAAAAAAAACACATAAAGATTATGTTATAAATTTAAAATTCAAAGATAAAAATGAAAAATTAGAAAGTTTACATTGTGAACTTTACTTCAAGTTAACAAGTGTTTTCTATATTGTAACCCTAATAATAATAAATTTTGATGGTATTTTTAATATTGAGTAGATAAAGGTTAAAATAAATAAAATTTAATTAACGTGGGAAAACATAAATATCATTATCATCGTCATTACTATATTACAAAGTTGATTAAAGAACAAGTACTAATATGCAAACTATTTAATTATTAACATTTTTTTAGTTTAATAAATACATGAGATGGGAGATCAATTCGAACATTTGATCTCTAAATCGATGATATATACTTAATATAAGTTGAACTATATACATATTAACCATTTAATTGTTAACTTCGTAATGATCATCACGGTAATTTTTTAATTTGATTAATAAACTATATAACTATTCCTAGAACCTCAAGAATAAAAAGGCCATTATATAGTGTATATATATTATCAATGGCTCAATGATGGCAAAACTGAAAACAATAAGGGCCATCTCAAATAAAACAAAACAAAAACAATGGCCTCCGGCTGTGGGGGGACAGGATTTTGTTCCCCTAGTTTCATATACTAACATGCATTTTTTTTTTGTTATTAAATTATTGTTATCAAATATATAGGTCACGTTGGTGTGCCCACACATGAATTGGTGTTATTTCTCTAATATACTTCTAAATTTTGAGCATAATTCAACGGATTTAAATGATACATACTTCTTCAACCAAAATATAAAATCTATGACTCCACGTGTGTTTTCAAGGTAAATAATTTGGATAAATCCAAAAACTCGTCCTTAAATTTATGTGTTAGTTGTAATTATACCATCAAACTTTTAATTATAAAAATTCGACCTCTGAATGAGGGTAGAAATTGATCTTGAAACTTACATAACTGTAAAAATTGTGATAATTGAATAAGTTTGAGAGTAATTTTTATCGTTTGGGATCCATTTTTTATAACTATGGTAAGTTTAAAGATCTAATTTTAACATTTGTATAAGTGTAAGGACCCAAATTTTACCATTAAAAGTTTGAGAGAATAATTACAAGTACCTTTATACTTTAGGGATGGTTTTTATAATTTGACCAAAACTAAAATAAACTTTAGGATAAATTTTAACTATGGGTTTTTTGTTTTTTTTTTTCCCTTTAAGAAATTACCTTTAACTCTAACTTAGAAAATGCATTTAGAAAAGACAATAGACAGTTTTTTCCATCAAAATAATGGAAGAAAATTGGTGTGATATTTAATGTGTAGAAAACAAAGAATATATGTGTCATCTTTTACAACATTATTTATGTTAATTGACATATCGTTGATGTGTAAATATTATTTTATTTTGTAAACTAATAAAATTGTAAATGATGTAAGTGATACATTTGAGTTCAAATGAATGATAACAATAATTTAAGAACGTACATAATTGAAAGGAGTCTTTTTAAATATAAAAAAATATTTACATTTGATAGCAAAAAGTTCAAAAAGATACAAATCCTTTTGAAACTTTTTTGCTTTAAAATGTAAATATTTTTTAGATATTTTTATTTATAAGAATTTCCCTAGTTGGGGGAAATGAATTAAAGATGTCATGTATGCTTTTGAACTCTGGTGCATCATTTTCCATGCCAAATTTCATATGCCATTGTGACGAGAAAAATATTAATCTTATTCAATAACTATTTAATTTTTGAAAATTAAACTTATAAATACTACTTCTACCTATGGAGAATTTATTAGCTACAAAAAGTAGTTTTAAAAAACTTGTTTCAACTTTTTAAATTTAGTTAAGAATATTCAAGTGTTTAGTTAGAAAATATGAAACTCGTGACAAAAAGTTGTAACAAAACAAACACCTTTTTTTATTTTTAGTTTTTGAAAATTAAGTTTATAAACATCTTTTCCACCATGGTTTGTTATATATTTTCTAATCTATTTAAAAACCAAGTCAAGATTTGAAAATAAAAAAAAGGTTTTTTGAAAAACATATTTTTGTTTTTCAAATTTAGCTAAGAACTTTCCACTATTTTACTTAAGAAATATGAAAACCATGGTAAAAAATTGAAAGAAAATTAGCTTAATTTTAAAAAACCAAATGATTCCCAAATGAGACATGTAAAAGTTTATGAATCCAAATTAACCTTTTTCTTGTCATTTATCCTTATCCGTTTTATTGAAGGAAAAATATTATATTGACATATTAGAAGGTAATTAGCCAAAGTATAAGTTTATTAAATGAACTACAAACTATATAATATAACAATCAATGGAGTTTTACTATTATTTTACATAATCAAACTAGATCTCTAAACCTTTATAATAATTCAAATTGGACCATGTCAAAATTAACCCAATTAAAAAGATTATACTTGCTTGTAGAGCCCACATTTATTGCAAAAGATAGAGCTCAAAAGCTAGTTACTTTATTTTGGATGAGAAGAAAATGAACCAACCTTAGAGAGGAGTAACCCTTTAAATATCAATATCTTCCTTTCCAACACTCCTCAATACCACACAATTCTAATACTAGAAGCTCACTTTTCATTTTAGTTTTCATTCTAACCAAGTTATTTTTTAGTTAAATAATATGAGATAGAAAACTCAAACATCTAAATTTTAGGATTAATTAGTTGAGACATATTCATGTTGACCACCATTACAAAAGTTTAATAGTTTAGATCCTATTTGATGACTATTTAATTATCCGTTTTTGAAAATCTAACTTATAAACACTTGTTTTAAATAATAATAATAAACACTATTTCTACGTAAATTTCATTATTTTGTTATTCAAAATTCAAAATCTAAAGTAGGATTTAAAGGTCAATTATAAATTAAGAATTTAAAAATTAATGTCTCATTTAGTTTTTGATTTTTAGTTTTTAAAAATCGTGTTTAGTTTTTCCCAATTTTTTAATTGTGATTTTCGTATTTCCTATTTTTAAATAGAAAAACTACATTTTGAAAACTATTTCTTTAGGCCCCTTTTGGTAAGTATTTGATTTTTGATTTTTTGTTTATGAAAATTAAGTCTATAGACACTACTTCCACCTAAATATTTCTTAATTTATTATATATTTTTTTTTATTAATAATCTAAAAGACAAAGCCTTATTATTATTATTTTTTTTTTATAGCAAACCAACTAAAACAAGCAAATACATAAAAGAAAAAAAGGAACGGTGAGCAGACACAATTATAGAAAGAAAAAAGGGATACTCCTCAAGCCAAACTTGGTTAATCTGAGATATCAATGCTTCCGAGGCCAGACAATGAGCCGCACAGTTTCCTAAACGATGGACAAATAACACAAACATTGTATGAAGCACATCAACTCATCCTTAATCGAAGAAGCCAGGCAACCCAACTCAGAAACATCCTCTCTTGACGAATAAAGAAGTCAACGCAAACGAAAACAATCAGGTTCGATTATAAGAGATCGAAAGCCTGTTTCAATTGCAAGAGAAAGACCAATCTTGATCGTCATACCCTCAGTCAGATCTGTCGAACCCAAAAGGCCCCAGAAATGGCAAGCAGAGAGCATCACTCGACCAAAGGCGCCCTGAATAATAACACCTGCCGAAGCAAATTGTGTTTCAGGAAGGAACCCAGCATCCACTTTCTGTTTATACCAAGAACCGGAAGGAAGGGGCCATTTAATCGATTTATGGATTAGAGCTCCAAATAACATATACATGGTCGGCTTAAAGACAGTGCCAAAGATTGGTTGCGTTATCTACCTCCGACTCTATCACAACATGGAACAGTTTGAATAAAAGATTTATAGAAAAATTATTTTCAGCTTCTAGAGCTCATAGCATCAGAAAAGAGATCTACGGGATAAAATGAGTAGTGAGTGAAACTTTTTTCGAATAATAGGAATGTTACAAGCAATTTTGTGCAAGCTTTTCCCACCACCAAATATCCGATCAATTTCTTATTCAATATTTTTCTTCTGGTTTACTTGCTTCTGACAGGAGTATGATTTATGCGAAAACATGAGGAGCTCTTGCTAACAAAGCCTCATCAGAGGCTAGTCAGTTTCTCTACCATGGCGGAAGATTTTAAGAATTTCAAAACTCGAACTACTGACTTCGACCCATCAAACTCTAGAGAGGTAAGTGAGTTAAGATCTCAATTGTCTAACTTTACTGCTCTTGTCACGCAAATGGCCCAAGGAGGAACTCATCAAGTTTGGAGCATGCAATCTAGTAGGACACTCTTCTAAAGTTTGCACTCAAGAAAGACAAGTAAATTCACTTGGTGGATTCCAAAGGAAGTACAATCCCCATAACAACACATTCAACTCTGGATGACGGGACCATCCAAACTTCAAAACGGGAGGATAAGGGCAACAAAAAAATAGAGCTTATAACCAATCTTCTTTATCTTCGTGTATGTTCCTAGAGGATATTGTTAAATCCTTTGCTGACCATTCTCTTAATTTCAAGAGGATGTACATCAACTTCAAAAAGATTCCATTCAACTTTCTCAATATACAAAGTCCCTACAACAAGAAACAAGGACATGATTTAATAATCCAGGTACTCAGATCACCCAGTTGGCAGCTGCAGTAAGTAGACTAGAGAACAAGGCTTCTGGAAAATTGCATGCTCTGCCTGATCATCCAAATGTGAGTGCAATCACACTTATTAGTGGTAAGGAGACCCCTTCTACTTCTTCTATACTTATTGTCATTCTTGTTCAATCTCCTGTTGACACACAAGATGAGGTAAGTAAAGAAGATGAAAGTCAAGCAAAAGTACCACTACCATCACCACCCACACCTAAGGTAAATGCATCTCATTCGCCCTTTGTTGAACCATATGTTCCTAATGCTCTATTTCACAGTAGGTTAGCTAGAACTAAGAAGGATAACAAGAATGAAGAGTTTATAGAGATGTTCCAGAAGGTGCAAATAAACGTTCCCTCCTCAATGTTATTCAATAAATATCAAGGTATGACAAATTTCTTAAGGAATTTTGCACTAAAAAGAGAAGAGGAAAGGACAAAGATAAATTGGTGGTAAGTAAAAATGTCTCTAGTTTACCGAAAAAGAATATACCTGAGAAATGTCGAGACCCAGGTATATTTACATTACCTTATGTGATTGGAGATAGGAAAATTTTGCATGAAATGCTTGATTTTGGAGCCCCTATCAACGTTATGTCCCATCATATATATGAAGATCTAAAATTAAACGACTTGCAAAAGACTGTTGTAGTTTAGTTTTTTAATGATTCTCCTCTCAAAAGTGAGTTAAAGAGTTGAACTCAAACATTTTGTTTGTTGTATGTTATGTTTTGTTTAATAGAAAAAAATATTCTCACAAAAAAGAAAAAGATTCTATCTATTTCGGGATATGTTTAGCTTATACAGTAAATTCATTTTTTTTAAGAAAACAATTTATTTTATTTTGAAGCATGGATATGCTGACGCAGTTAATATCATAATTAATATTATTTTAGTGACTTTGAAACCAAAAGATACTGCTTTTCTTCGATTAGTACAATAAAGTTTTTTCTTAAAAAAATTAATGGTGATTAACAATCTTGGAAGTGGTGGCATGTGACAAATCATTAGGTGAAAGTTTAAATTAATTGCATTCAATTAATCGGTTTCCTAATCTTTCCCCATTAAAATAATTAGTTATTTACCAAATGTGGGATGACGCACATGGAAATTTGAAAAACAATCCGTTCTAAATGACCAAAATACCCCACCAAATTGTATTTAATTACATTTTTGCTTCAACCAGCTTGAGGCCATGGTTGTGCCACGTAGTCGTATGGAATAAAGCAAGCGGATAATGAAGATCAGTGGCCTGCAGGAGCCCTAGAATAAGAGGGGAAAATAAAATGGTGGGAAATTTGAGAAAAAGTGTTTCTTAGTTTCAGAGGGAGCAGAAGGGGAGCGAGAAAATTATTGGGAATTTTGTTTTTTTGTTTATTTTTATAGCATGCATTATTAACGGTCCGTGTTTTTTGTGGGAAGATTTTGTGTGCCTTTTTATTCTCTATTTCTTTGCTTCTTTTTTCCTTTTTCTAGTGAAAAAAGTATTGGGATTTTATGAGGTGGTGGTGAATTTATGTGTGGACAGCCAACTAAAGCATTGGGTTTCTTTGGTGGAATGGGTTCTTTTGCCGCTTGGGGGATGATGGGTTTGTTGCAGAAACTGAATTCTACTCTTTCATGGCGATGTTTGTGATCTTCTTCTTCTTTAGCTTCTTTCTGAAGGTGGGTTTGCTTCTTTTTCCTTTTATTTCCCCCCCTTTGTCGGGAATTTCGGATATCTTTTCTCAAAAGGGTTGTTTGTTTTGGGGTTACTTTACTGGTTTCCAGAGGGGTTTGCATCTTTTCTTCTTGTTTTTGTTTCGTTTTGCATTTATTGTTTTTATTGGTCGAGTGATGGTGGGTTATTATATATGTGAAAGGTTTTGTATTCTAAGTTCGTTGGCCTTCTTATTTGATACCAGGAGGGAATTCGTCATAGGAGTTTGTGGAGTTGAAGATTCTTAGGTCAGGAACATGGGGATATTGATATGTTTTTAGGCTGGTGTGTGAGGTGCTAATAAAGAGTGATGATGGTAGAAGACAGTGTTTGTGATAGTACTGGAAGAATATATCCAGTCCTTGGATGTTTGCGTACTGGCTTATGTGCAGCTTTAAGTGGATAACAATGGAGGCATCATCTGATCACCTTAGGAACCAAGATGATATATCTGGGGTTTGTGAGGAAGATATACTAGCTGACCCTTATGTGCGTTCTCATAAATGGAGTGATATTAGCTTGAGGCAATGGTTGGATAAGCCAGGAAGATCCGTGGATGCTCTTGAATGCATACATATATTTAGGCAAATAGTGGAGATTGTTAATATTGCTCATGCTCAAGGCATTGTTGTTCACAATGTGCGTCCTTCATGCTTTGTGATGTCTTCTTTCAACCATGTAACTTTTATTGAGTCGGCATCATGTTCAGATTCTGGCTCTGATTCTCTTGAGGATGGCTTAAATAGTCAAATGGCAGAGGTTAAAACATCATCTTCTCCCTTTCCAAGCAGCCTTGGAAGCGAGGGTTTTCGATCTGTTATGACCCCTATAAATGCTTTGTCTGACACTAGTTGCATGCAGTCAAGTTCAGTATATGCTGCCCAAGCATCGTTAAATGAAGGGTCTGGAAAATGTAGAAAAAAAGATAGAAGACATGTCGAAGAAACAGAAGATAAGATGCAATCATTTCCCATGAAACAGATATTGGCCATGGAGACTACATGGTACACCAGCCCAGAAGAGGCTTCTGATGGCCCAAGTTCCAGTGCTTCAGATATCTACCGGTTAGGAGTTCTTCTTTTTGAGGTTAGTAATACTGCAAGTTCCATCCGTGTTATTATATAATTAAGTGCTTTGGCGCCATTTTAACTTCTCCTTGCTCCCTTTTTGCCATTAACACTTACTTGCACCTTTGGACATTCTATTTTTAGTTTAACATATAAGCTTGTCTGATAATGACACTTGTGACCCAGTTATTCTGCTCCTTCAGCTCGAGAGAAGAGAAGAATCGAACTATGTCCAGCTTGAGGCATAGAGTGCTTCCTACTCAATTGCTGTTGAAGTGGCCAAAAGAAGCTTCATTTTGCTTATGGTTACTGCATCCTGAGCCAACTAATCGACCTAAGCTAAGGTGACCCTCCATTCATTAGAATTCTTGGGTTACAAATTGTTGGATAAGTTGTTAGTGCCTTTTGTGATTTTTCCCCTTTTCCTGAAAGCCAACTTTGCAATAAATAACTGGAAGGAACCTTTGCTTTCTCCAGAAACCATTAAGTTGGAAGGAAGAATCATGCAACTAACTACATTATAGTGTAATTTGTTTAATAAGTTTCAACGGTTTTGCTTGTATGTTTTCCTGGCAAGGTGTCTGTGCAGTTCAACAAATTGGTATTTGTTCAACTAATCTCATGAGTGCTGTCAAGTCTTTTTCCTGTATCCATGTTAAAAACCTTTTAGCAAAGTTTGAAGGAAGGCGGATATTTCTTCTTACATGAAGATCAGATCATGGTCCAACTTGGATAATATTTAGATGAGTACAATTGCGTCCATGGTTGAAACAACTACTTCACAATTAAATGAATCTAGATGTCATCATTTTATTTTTGTTTCATCTGTTGTTTTAATTAGTATTTTTATTTTACTAATAGGGAACGGGATTACTATTGCTAAGGAAAGTTGCAAAAGACGATCTGTGGTGATGAGATATTACCTCGGGGTAAACCCTCCAATTGGCAATTAATAACAAAATGTATGTTATTTCAGAAGTCCCTTTTCATGTTAGACCATTGAGAAACAGAGAGCATACTCCTAAATGGATGAGAAAACCTTACTATTGCCTTCAATTTTTTGTAATCATTTCTTTCCATCCAAATAAGCCAAGGAAGACCATGTTCTGCATTTCTCCTAAGAATCCCTATTTCACTTTGAGAGGAATTCCACAAATTAAAGACGTTGATGTATGAAGTCCATTGCATTTCATGAGGCACGTGATGGAAAAGGAAATTGGATTTGGTCATTTCACATACATGTAGGTCATCATATTACAGTAAAATTAACTTAAGCTAGAAAGGGAGAGTGAGAGTATTCTGAGAATTGGAATTGAGGCCAATCTAACACCAGTGTGTTTTATGGATATATTGAGGGAGAAATCTTTGGAAATATTTTTAGAAACGAAGCTAAGGATTTGAGTAGGTGGTTGTGTCCTTTTAACGTTATGGAGGCATCTCTGGCAGGATTTCAGTTTAACCTATACCTACTTGCAAAGGCCATGGATCGGTAGAATGCTGGCTCCCTTTCAGCAAGTAGTTGTGTTCTGTGGTATGGTTTATCAGATTAATATTTTTTTGGAGGCTTCTATAAGCAAGAGAACGGTCTACTGCCACAAAATTGCAAGACATTCTCGCTATTAATTCAGGCTGACTACTTGCTGAGTTTTATATTCAAATACTTAAGTTTTTCTTTTCACTGATCCTTTGCTAGAGCAGTGACATTGAAATCAAGCTTATGCATCTTACAGAAGACTCTTGGTTCTAGGATTATAGTTATCTTCCATTGTATTCTTATTTACTTATTTTTAATAAATAGTGCTAACTTTTAGTAGTGCATCTGTGATTTATCTAGAGGACACATTTATCAGGCTTCTCTTGTCTTCTTCTTTTACAGTGAGTTATTGCAGAGTGAATTTCTCAATGAACCAAAAGATGACCTAGAAGAACGTGAAGCAGCAATCAAGCTTCGAAAAAGAATTGAAGAGCAAGAGTTACTGCTAGAATTCCTTTTGCTTATGCAACAAAGAAAGCAGGAAGCTGCTCATAAGCTGCAAGATACAATTTCATTTCTCTGCAGTGATATCGAACAAGTTATGAGGCACCAAACTAATTTCAAGAAAAAGGTAGGGTCACGCACTGGTCTTGTGAAGGACGATCATTTACCATTAAATCTCCCTTCAATGCCTCCTGTTAGGAATACTGATACTGCTGGTATGGGATCAAGGAAACGATTTAGGCCAGGAATTTTGACCCATGATATAGAAGCATGCGGTGATAATCTTGATGACTGTGAGAAGACGAGTTCAGACAATGAAAACGAACAAGGTGTACTTTTTAAGAGTTCTCGATTAATGAAGAACTTCAAGAAATTGGAGTTAGCATATTTTTTGATGAGAGGTAGAGTAAACAAGCCATCAAGGCAGTTTGTGAAACACTCATCAATAAGTAGCGATGGTAGGGGGTCCGTGGTTTTGACTGAAAGAAGTTCAGTTAATAATTTGGCTTCAAAAGAGAGTTGCAATGATAGTAGACAAGGTGGGTGGATAAGTCCGTTCCTGGAGGGTTTGTGCAAGTATCTATCCTTTAGCAAGTTAAAAGTCAAGGCAGACTTGAAGCAAGGAGATCTATTGAATTCCTCCAATTTAGTCTGTTCTCTCAGTTTTGATCGCGATGGAGAATTTTTTGCCACAGCTGGTGTTAATAGGAAAATTAAAGTGTTTGGATATGACTCAATCGTGAATGAAGACCGTGATATTCATTACCCTGTTGTTGAAATGGCCAGCAGGTCGAAACTAAGCAGTGTTTGTTGGAATCGTTACATCAAAAGTCAAATTGCTTCAAGTAATTTTGAGGGTGTAGTGCAGGTAACTGATGCCATAATTTTTATCCACCTTTGAGATTCTATCAATTTGTGGTCATAATATTGTTGTGATGTTTTTAGGTATGGGATGTCACAAGAAGTCAAGTAGTCACTGAAATGGGAGAACATGAGAGACGTGTATGGTCCATTGACTTCTCATCAGCGGATCCAACAATTTTGGCTAGTGGGAGTGATGATGGATCAGTTAAGCTCTGGAGTATCAATCAGGCAATTCTATTTTTGCACTTGGTGGATGTCAGCTTTGAAACTAAACGTACTACAGTAATCTAATTGCATGCTAAAGATATTTATCTGGAATGTTTGATAATTTGTTCCTTACTTGGGTTGCTACTGCAGGGTATAAGTATTGGAACAATCAGAACAAAAGCCAATGTCTGCTGTGTACAATTTCCTGTGGATTCTGGCCGGTCCCTTGCATTTGGTTCAGCTGATCACAAAATTTATTACTATGACATGCGGAATATAAGAGTACCTTTGTGCACCTTCACTGGACATAACAAAACTGTGAGCTACGTCAAGTATATAGACTCGAGCACTCTTGTTTCTGCATCCACTGATAACACCTTGAAGCTCTGGGATTTGTCCATGTGCACATCCCGGGTTGTTGATTCTCCAGTTCAGTCGTTCACAGGCCACATGAATATCAAGGTACCAATTTTATTTGTGGAACTTTGATTACGTATTTTAATGTTTTCCCATCTGCACTGGTAAAAAGGTAAGTAATTTCTCACTCACTCAGATTCATGTATTAATTAGGAAACAAGTGGGTGTTTGCACCAGGTTTTTTTTTTTGTTTTGACTCAAACGGAAGCTATATTGCATTTTTTTTTCTTTTTGTTTTTGTTTTTGTTTTTTCATTAAAAATGATTGAATGGAATGAGAATGAAAGGTGGGAAGGAATCCTAATAGGAACTTCTGATTATCTTTCTTGGTTTAGTTTATGGAATGGATGGTTGAATCATTTACATGAATGATTCCTTTGTCTTGTAGTTTCTATTATCGTTTTCTAACAAAATGAAGTTCTGCTTCCTTACCCAGAAAAGAAAAAAGAAATATTTGTGAGTGGTTGGCGCGAATTTATATGCATTGAAACTAATTTCATCGGGAAACTACTAACCATTTGGTATAAAAAAAAACTCAGAGATACTTAAGGTTCTAGCTAGATGGTTGTCATGGTTCAAACCTGTGTCCTCACGGATTTACAATGTACTAGTGATGGTGGTGGTTTTTATTACTACTACTATTATCGTTAGAAAACATTGTTTCTTTAGTGAACGATAGTAACCTTATAAGCTGTGTTTATACCAATTAGAAAACCTAAATGGACTTTGGGAAGGTGTTACCTTTTAAGAAGGCTGTCCTTTCATCTGTTCATTGGAAAAAGTCTCTTGCCCCTGGAAGAAGGGGCTTTTTAGGTATGGAAATACCCCTAGAAAGGGATTGAAGTGCCTCTTAAAATGGCTGTGGAGGTTTCCTCTTGAAACAAATGTGTCATGGCATGAGGTGGTTTCCAGCAAGTATGGTATTGAAGGGTTTAGTTGGTGCTCAGGAGTTTTTCTTCCTCTCTTTCGACTGAACTCTTCTCTTCATTAATGGAAAGATAAAAAAAAAAAGAAGAGAAAAGAAATAGAGTTTTGACATCTTAAAGTCTAAATGTTGGTGGAATCGTTATTATACAATCTGGCTTCACTCTGTTTTCCCTGCTAGACTTCATGCCCTCTACCCTTCTCAAGTGGAAATCTGAGGTCATTACAGATTTGTAAAGAAATGGGAGAATTTTCTAAAACAATTCTAGGAAGGTTAGAACTATTGGATACAGTTGTTTCCCGATGGAATACTTTAGGAGTTTGTAAGCATTCTCCTTCTTTGATTACTTTGAATTAGAAACTATTTTGCTGTTTTTTTTAAGAACTATATTTTCTAAATATTAAATTACAAAAGAGGGGGGAGGAAAGGCATCCAATTGATACAAAGTACATGCTATAACTATTGAAAGGAGTCTATAATTAAGGCCAAAAGAGGGTCACAAAACAATTATATATGTATATATTGGTTTGGTGTACAGAAGAATCTTTGTTCATTAAAAGTCAAAACATCAACGAATCGAACTACGGGATGCTTCCTTTTCTTTCCACCCTTTTCACCATCCCAAGCAGTATGTGGGGTTACTTATATTTGTTTGCTATATCTGTAAAATGTTATATGGGTTGCTACCCTCCATTTGACAATAAAAGCTTCTTACCCTGCAAAAAGCACTGAAGTTGATGAATAGCTGATGGGCTATTTGAATTTCTACTGCAGAACTTTGTGGGGCTGTCCGTCTCTGATGGTTATATTGCTACAGGTTCAGAGACAAATGAGGTTAGTTTAGTTTTTGCATCCGTTGCTTTTGTTTATTGCTAAAAGCTATTACCTTCAATTTTAGATAATGCCACCTTATCTCATTCCTTGTCGCCACCAATGATTCAATCTGAATTTCAATGACTTCTTCCGTAATTGTTTACTCCTCAAAACTGCATCTAGGAAATCTCTGTCCATCCGTTCTTGTTAGACAAACTTTTATGCTGTCCTATGCTTTGTGACTTCTAATCTAGCAATGAGCACTCTTCAATGTGAAATTATGAAACATAAAGATGCATAATGGATGGTTGAATCATTAGGGTTTAGGGTGTTTGTTTTTTGTTTTTTTTTTTTTTTGTTTTTTCTTTTAAATAAATAATTATCAACTATCATCTCATCAGCTTTTGGAATATGTTTTTCTATTCCCTGGATGTAGGTTTTTATCTACCACAAAGCCTTTCCAATGCCAGCATTGTCGTACAAGTTTCAAATCGATCCTCTTTCGAGTCATGAAATGGACGACTCCGCACAATTTATCTCTTCGGTTTGTTGGCGAGGCCAGTCATCTTCATTAGTAGCTGCAAACTCAACTGGGCATATCAAAATTTTGGAAATGGTTTAGAAGAGAGGTAATGCCTTAAAGAAGGGTAAGTTGTTTGCAGAAAAATTGAGGCAGAGAGATATGTCGTATACCCAAGAAAAGCTTGTGCAGCTATAGCTTTTTACAAAGGTTAGATCTTAATATTAAGCAACAATAATTTGGCATTATATCAGAGTGGGGGGGGCACTTTTGTTTGGAAGAGATTGGTGTTGCTCAAGTCTGTAGATAGCAATTCAAAGCAGTAAGAGAGAGAGAAAGAGAGAGAGAGAGAGAGAGAGAGAGAGAGAGGTGTGGGGGTGGGTTGATATCCCTATATTCATGTATAAATTGAATGCAAATCGTTCAGAGCAATTCAGTATATGGTAGTCTTGCATCCTCACCCTCACTAAAAGAAATTATTATATGTGATCATCATAGTGATGCTGTTCTATGAATATCGTTGTAAGTTCAAAATCTGTCTACATGCATCCTAATGAGATGGTTGGCCATGTTCGATCGATTGACCGCCTAGAGCAAAGGATTAAGCTAAGTTGTTAAGTTGAATAGGGGATCCTTTCAATAAGCATTCTCTAGCTAATCTAGATAAATTCCAATTTCAATTAATCAATTAGATGGTGGAAATTGATTAGTAACTTAGCATGCAATTTCAATTAATTGCATGATCAGCAACGATGGCACATATCCCACCTAACCCTAGGCTTTCAGCCGCCTCCCACGGACAAAATTAAATTCTGCATTCTCTTGGTCCAACTAATACATTCAATGGCCACTGACATCTCAGGTCGTAATCCAGTGGCAGTGGTAATGAGAATTGTGTTACAAATCTTACATAGGGTATACATTTTCGTAACCTAGGCTTTATATGTTTGTTTTTTTTTTTTTTTTGTTTTTTTTTGTTTTTTTTTTGTTTTGTGTGTGTGGTAAAAGATAGGACTAGGGGAGTATGTGATTAGGTGTGGTAGGCTGTGAAGGGGTGAAATTCTACTAGGAAGCTTATGAATGACAATCATGTGTCATCTTTGTCTCTCTTCACATAGATAATTAGAGAGAGGGGACAGAGAGGTATGATAATTCCCTCTCGTACATGTAGAAATAACTCCCTATAATGGAGAGTTATTTTATTTAAAAACATTATGTTAAAAACAAACTTTATAATATAATATTAATAAAATAATATATGGTTGATTAATTACCATTAATTAATAAATTATATGTTATGCATCTTAATTATATTAAAATGCAACTCTCCCTTATAACCTATAGTTTATACGAATCCTATTCATATAAATGATATTTGAGTCTTATTCAAATATTTATCACTCACGTATTGTCTAGTTCATAATTATAAATCATATTTATAATCAACTAAATACCATAATGTATCAACATACATTATACCTTATATTAATCTTATCAACATAAATAATACATTTAATTCCCTTAAATAATTTGAATAGTTCAAATAATTTCAAAAGCAATTATCCCTTGTTTTTTCCTTAGTGAACTAGCAATGAGACCTAATGGACCTACAAATTAGAAGCTCCAATACGAGGTTAATCAATTAAATACTTTAATTAAATTAATCAACATTAATAACTGTCGGTCGCTCTATTAAAGATCGGCAGTTGCATTCTTCGCACTGTAGATATATTTCTATGTCCATGGATATAACCAATCAACAGTAAGTTGACCATTTACAAATTGCTCATAGCTACAAACGTGTCAAATTATCGTTTTACCCCTATAGTTACATCTAACTTCTTAAGTACCACTGATTCTTCTAAGGAACAATTAGTTATAGTCCAACTATAAACTAGACCACTCTCTAGCTAGTGAGAGAGTGAGGCGCCTCATTGTTCAAGACCTGAAATCAGCTCTTCAGGGAGAAATTCATTTACTTTCTCTTAAGATGTGAAAGAGTGAATTCCATCTTATGAAGTCGTGTTCCCAACTTCCCAATTGGATGAATCCCCAAAATGGTAAGCATATTAAGTTAGCGAAATTGACGACTCTCACCCATACAGATCAAAGGACCGTCTTCATAGACAGAGTTCACAACTCACTCAAGATTAATGTAAACCCTAGAACTTGACTTCCTAAATAGCATGCTTGAAAGCTCTTATTATTGTTGTTAATTATTTTAGAGAAGGTTTATGGAGTTAGTTTTATTTTGATTTAAGTATGAAGTTAGTAAGTGAAGTAATAAAAGAAGAAAATTTTCTAAGTGTTCAAGCTCTAAAAAGGAAAGAACTAAGTCTTAATTGAAAAATATTCCCACTGTTAGTAAAAGAAGCTCTCGGGTCCAAATAAGAATTTCCAACACTTGGTGAAGTTTTGAGAAGTTTAAGAAAAATGAGGCTGGGTGTGGGGAGATTTGTGGCATGAGGAAGAATGCAGCTAAAATGCCTTGACGGTGAGCAAAGGAAGGCATGCTGTAGGCAAGCTTGGGCGAAGACCTTGGTGGGCAAATCATGGGAAGGCTTGCCAAAAGAAAATGAAGCTTGCAAGAAGGCCTAAGTGAAAAGTGAAGGAGCCTTGGACAAGGAAGATTGGAAGCTGTAGGTGATGGCATGGGAAGTAGCATAGGTGGTGGAAGAGAGCCTATGGTTGAGAGACGGGAGTGTGAAGGCCATGCTACTTGAGGTGTTGGTGTGCGAAGGGAAATATTTTCTTAAGCCTGATTAAGAGGCTAAGTGGCATAATTAGAAACTTCATACAAGAGTTAGTGGCATGAGGTGTCACTTAAATAAGCAAAGTAGTCTTGTGCAAGCGCCTGAAGTCAGCTTGCGTGTCCTAGTACCCACATCCAGTGTTAGTGAGTGTGGGACTGTGCCATCCAGCCCATTGGTGTGCCTAGGTTACCGTAAGCTTGACATTGGCCTAGTTTTGAAATTTTAGTGTTGGTAAGCCATTGTGGAGTCCGTTAAGAAGTATCGTTGATGTTAAGTTATTGAATTGCATAAATGAGGACTCTAAAAAGAATATAAAGCTTACTTAAGTTAAAGGAAAAAGGACCTAAAAGGCTAAGTTAGCTAAGTCATGTAAGCTCAAAGGTGAGCAAATATCATAATCCAAGGATTGTTTATTTATGTGACAGACCAAACAGAGATTGGAAGGGCCTATAACCCTTTTAAAGCTAGCTAGTATCAGTGAGTAACATAATTTTATAAATATTATTCTTAAAATGATTTTCATGCCTATGTTTTATGAATGTTTACTTAAGTGCTTTCAAAGCCTTTTCTAGTCGAGCATGATTTATGTTAAATGAATGATTTACCAAGCATGAGTTTCCTCTTGAAAAGCTAAAAGCTTCAATGTTTTAAAAACATGAATTTCTTATAAAGGAAAGTTATATGCTATGTTTCCATATGATGTTCCAAGCATGATTTCGATAATGCAAAGCATTCTTCGTATATTCATGAAGGTTGAAACATTGAACAATTTCTTATAAAGAAAAGTTATATGCTATGTTTCCAAATGATAACTAACATAAAACCCATGACATTAAACATTGTCATCATCAACTTTTACTACTCTCCTAACTACGCACGTGATAGTTAATAGTAATTTAATGTTACAAGTCCAATTAAACATGTAATCTACGGAATTGACATTCATTATAGCATTTATTGATGACCAATCAATATAGAATAAAAAGAAGTAACATTAAAAGATAAAGAGTCATGCAATTCCATACAATTCCTAAGTATTAATTCAAATCTATATGTAAATTCAACAACACCCTGAAACAAAGAATCTAGCCACTCACGGTTCTCAAAAACATATTCACATAAAAAATTGATGGCATTCGAATAGAGAAAAACAAAGAACAAGAGAACCCCGTCCATAACGCTCCTCCTTTGCTAGAATCGCCACTCTTATCTCTGTTAGCACGTCGGGAAGTTGAACGGTTTCCACAATCGTTATTCACTCTCTATTCTTTGGCAAGGACTCTCTCTTTTGGGTTTAGATGTCTTCCCTCTAGGTTAGGATCGTCCTCTTCAGTGTTTAGAGGCGTACAAAAAATTAGAAGATCGTAAATTAGGAACCAAATCCTTGCCAAAATTAACAAAATTTTCAAATAAGGAAAGCCAACATCGCAATGCTCAGACACAACATTGCAATGCTGGTCTAATTTTTTTGTAGCGTTGCGATACTTAGATACAGCGTTGCAGTGTTGCCTCCTTAAGTGCACTTCCTTTGAGCATTTATCCCTGCATCACATCGTAATGTTGCAATGCTATAACTAGCATTGTGACGCTTTGCCCTTTGGCTTCATTAGTATTTTTCCTCTATTTTCTTCATTCCCTTTGGTCCATTGCTCAACCTTTAAGCCTAATTTAATCCTATTGGCTTATTTTGAGTATAATTCACTTCTTGATCATAAATCCAGAAAATCACTAGCAAACACGTCAAATATGATAAAAACACATTAAAAACAATCCTAAATCTAAGGCAAACAATGTCCATTTTGTGTACGTTTCACCACCCGAAACTTAAGATTTTGCTAGTCCCGCACAAAGAAGAAACAAGAAAATAGAAAAGTTCTAAATAAGTGTGCTAGTGATTCATGCCTCAGAGAATAGTCACTTGAGAACTCAAGCAGAAACATTCAAGCAAGTCTATCATTATGCTCGTCCATGCCAAATCTAATCATCTTCCATATGTATGTGTGCAAGTCATATTCAATTTAAACTTAGAGACTAAAGTTCGGCTCAAGAAAGCTTCTCCAATTTTTTCCCTACTCTAGCTCATGCACCAGTCATCAAGTATCCACACATTTCAAGAAAGTAATATGTCCACTAAGGTACCTTAATTAGAATCTCGAGTTTTAAAACTTGCATAATTTTACCTAGGGGTACTAGCTTTCACACACTCATTGCTAGGAATTGTACCTAGTCAATTCCCAGGTATCCCAACTAATCACAGGAAGGTAGCTCTTTTTACCCCCATCCATGCATACAATTACAAGTTTACAAAGCATAAAATAAAATCTTTATTTTAAGCACATGAGTGATCACTATATTTTTTTTTTCAAAGGCGAACAAAATATTCTTTTCTTTCCTCTTAGTCTAACATTACAAACCATCATGTCATCCACTCTCCAACTGATGGAGCCTTTTGAGGTGACAATCAAATACGCTAAACATGATTCTAGTTTTAATTAACGTTTCTAAATTGAAGTGACTATGTGCTCATGATATGAGAAACTCAAAGAGGGACACAGATAGATCATATTTCAAGACATTACTATCCTATTTCCACTATGAGTCATTCAACATGCATATTCAAGTCTCATCATGGACAATCAATATCAACAACACATAACAAATAACTCATACAAACTCTCAGAACCCAATTAATTTTTTTTTTCAAAATTTCTACATAACATGCATAGCAGGATAAGACTAAATAAACTTGCAAAATAGGATAATCAAACAAACATAAAAGTACGAAAGACACCTCCCACCCCAAACTTAGAAATTTGCATTGCCCTCAATGCAAGAAAAGAATAAAACACAAAGAGACAAGTTTGGGAGCATGTAGGAGTCCACCAGGCTAGAGGAAAGAGTACTTTGTGTTGAAAATAGACCCAGAAAAATATGAGAACAAATGAGTGATGCTTTGACTTTAAAAAAAAAACAACTAAAGCAAAAACAGAAAAATAAATAAAGCAGTAAAATTATTGGGTTGCCTCCCAACAGGTGCTTGGTTTAACATCTCTTAGATAGACCGGATCCCAAAGTCATTATTTGAAAACCAGGTTCTTTATCTTTCTTTCTTCATCACCACAATAATGCTTAAGTTTTGACCATTGACTTTGAATCTCGATTCTTTTTCTCCTTGCACTTCCACAGCTCCATAAGGAGAAGCTTTTAACATCATAAATGGTCCTGACCATCTAGTCTCGAGTTTACCTGGAAACAAACGTAAACGTGAATTAAAAAACAAAACTCTTTATCCAGGATAAAATGTACGACGAATGATCTTCTTGTCATGCCATTTAGTAGTTCTTTCTTTGTACAACTTGGCATTCTCATAATCTTGATCACAAAACTCTTCCAACTCAGCAAGTTCCACCAATTTCTTCTCTCTCACCTCCTGTAGATCAAAGTTTAACTTCTTGATAGCCTAATAATCTTTGCTCTCTAGCTCCAGGGGTAAGTGACAAGCCTTTCCAAACACCAATCTATACGGTGAAGTACCAATTGGAGTCTTGAAAGCTGTACGGTAGGCCCATAATGCATCATCTAACTTGAGAGCCCAATCCTTCCTGTTAATTTGAATTGTCTTTTCAAGAATCTGTTTGATTTCCATGTTAGATACCTCAATAAGACAGTTAGTTTGAGGACAATATGTTGTGACAATCTTATGTTTCACACTATATTTAGACATCATGGAATCAAACAACTTGTTACAAAAATGAGATCCCTCATTACTTATGATAGCCCTAGGTGTACCAAACCTTGTGAAAATATTTTTATGCAAGTATTTCAAAACACTGCGAGTATTATTATTCATAGTAGCTACAACTCTACCCATTTAGATATGTAATCAACTGCAACTAAAATATATGCATGACCTCCAGAAAACACAAGAAAGGGCCCTATAAAGTCAATATCCCAAACATAAAAAAGCTTCACCTCCAAAATAGGAGTCATAGGAAACTCATGTTGCCTACAGATATTGCTAGTACGTTGGCACCTATCACAAGATTTAACAAAAGTATAACAATCTTTAAAAAGAGAAGACCAATAAAAACTTGATTGAAGTACCTTAGCTGTAGTTTTAGTTAGTCCAAAATGATTGATAACTCTAAAAAAGAGTTATAATTCCTAGTTTAATTTAGGCTCGTCAATGGATTTTACACGTTAATTATGTTATTTTGTAGTTATTGAGCACTAAAGAAGTAGAATTGGGCTTAAGATGTCAAACAGGGTTAATTTGAAGCAATTTGAAGATAATTTGAGCACCGGACTTCAAAAGAGGGAAATGACCAAAATACCCCTGATAGAGCATTGCAACCCTCACAACACTATAACGTAATGCTGTAAGGCATAATGTGTGGATGCAGATCAGCGTTGCAACGCTACGAATTTTGACAGAAAAGTGCTGAAATCCGCGCGCACCTAAAATTTGCATCAGAGTTGCAACGTTTCCTCAACCCTACCCCAACGGTCGAGGGTCGGATGGACAAGAGCATTGCAATGCTGCGACTGTTATATAAATCGTTTCTTTCCAAATTAGGTAAAGGAGAGAGAAAAGTTAGGTCGTCTTGGAGAGTATGTTGCTCGGTTTTGGCCATTCCATGCCAAAACTCATGAGATTTCCTTTCATTATGAGTTATAATCATAAATTTTGGCATCGTGAGTCAGATTTGATGAACGATTGAAGGCCACGACGTTGATTCTTGAAGTTTATAGGGATTTTCTTGAATTCTTCGAAGTTTGTTATGAATTTTTGACTGGATGTTTTTGTTTCTTTGTGATTTCCATTCTTTGCTTTAAATTCTAGCACAAGCATATAGGATCGATGAATTGACGACTCAGATTTCTTATATGTTTGTCTTTGCTATATGTGTTTTTGATGCCCATAATTGCATTAAAAGCATTCTTGATTCAGTAGCAATAGGTTTTAGTTTGAATTATGGCATGATTTCTAGGCTATCTAGGATCACCTAATTAATAACAAAATCTAAAGATTGGAAATGCATTAGGATAGAATTGACCATTTTTGCTTAATTTTTTAATCAATCCATGAACGTAATGCAATTAACTAAGTAAATGTCTTTGTAACGAGCTTAGTTAATTTAGGGATTAATGGCATGTTTATTCTCATTAGAAGTTTGTATGAGATGTCCCTACATTCGATTAGACTTGAGAAATCGTTAATTCAAGATTGTTTTCATAATTAATCGATGATTAGATTCATAGAAAGCCCTAAGATCTCTAAAACAATGAAGGTAATCTTATGTTCCATCTCTCTCTTTCTCAATCTATCTTACTTTTCTGCATTTTAATTTTCGCATTTAGTTTTCCTGTCAATCAAACCAAAACCCTCATTTTTACTAGTTTCCACAATCAAATTTAGCTTTGAGAGATTTAATTCTTGGCATCTTTGTGGTTCGATCCTGTGCTTACTTACCATTTGTGCTACCTAGTAGTATAAGTAGTAGTTTGGTGAATTTAGAAATATTAGCTTAGGCTAGAGGTCTAAGAAACGATATTAGATTCTCTACGGCCAACAAAGTGGCATCATTGTTGGGGAGACAAACCAATTAATCTCTTTTAGTTGAATTTGACTTGTAAACTTTAAAAACCACAAAAATATTTTTCTTTTTCTTGTGTCTACTTGTTTTATCATGACAAATAATTTGAACATTTATTATACCCTTCTTGTGAGGTGAAGACTCAACAAAGAGAAGAAGAGGTAAGAGAATTTTGCGCGCTTAGAAATAAAATATTTGAACTAACCTTTATTGTTCAAGTTTTGGCTACAAGGCATTTGCAGGAGCTTGAGACATGTCGAGTCTGTTTACTTCAAGGTCATTCATCCAAAGCATGTCCTCAATTTTTGTGCGGTCCTGTGCATGATACCTATTTTCTTTGGGAGATGCCTAGCCCGAGCTTGACGTCGATGAATGCTTCTTTTGCCAATTTAGGTATTTCGTTGGAAGATTTGGTTAGGGAACTTTCTAATAGCTATGGTGAGTTTGTGTAGGAACCCCCTATAATCATTAGGAATTCTCAAGTTACCAGCAAGATAGCTTCTATTTTGGATCCGAAGCTAGAACTAATTTTCAGAGTCCGAGTGACCTTGTTGCTCAGATTATTAAATTAGTTGGGAGACTTGAGGAATTCTTGGTGCATCCATCTTCTGAGAGTACTAGGATGAGCAGAGAATTGACCAACATTGATCACCTCATTGAGAAACAGATTCCTCACACTCCCAGCCAGGGTATGACGTTGAGTCCTATAATATATGAACTTGCTGATAGTTATTTTAGTGCATGTAGGAATCTATTGAGTTTCACCTGGAGATTCAAGCCCCCGTGCTAGTTAAGATGGATCTTGTTTCTCAATTTGCAATTTCCATGTCGACACTGGAGAGCCGTCCAAAGCTTCATAATGTTTATACTATGGAGGCTGAGTTTGTGGAAGAATTTTATCTTTTCAGTGATGATGATGTTTATCCACTGTTATGTTCAGAACAAGTCAGTGAGGTTGAGTATGAGCCCAAGCTTAACGAGGTGTCCCAAGTTATAGAGTTAGAGGCTTCCAAGCCTTGATTTATTCTTCCATCTGGCATCTCGTTTATTTTTTAATATTGCTCGTTTTCCCTCACGAGTCAGAGTCTGTTGAGTCGAAGTCTATATTTTCAGAAGAGACAGTCTTTGAGTCTTTTATTTTAATTCCCTTTTCTTTTATAAATGAAAAAAAAATCACAAATTCGACTTGTCTGGTTGTTTTCAAATGATGGGAACCCTTATAGCCTTGATAGGCTATATCGACCCATCTAAGAAAAAACTGGAGAAATACGAGAATTTTTTTGTATCTTAAAAAAGGACAGGTCACATCGAGCAATCGACGTTAAAAATTTGCCCTTCCTGGAGGGAGCCAGGTGAACAAATTTACTTGTTTTTTTTTTTTTTTTTTTGTAGGTTGCTCTCATTGGCCCTGAAGAAGAAAGAAAAATCAGATAAAGTCACCTTCTTACCCATCGCCCCGTGCATATAAATATTATCAGGGGAGGTTTTTTGTTCCCTTGTCTTTTTTTATTTCATTGGGCTTAACTAGAGATACATTGAGGACAATGTATCAACTTAATTTGGGGGTAGGGTACCTGTTGGGTAGAGTTTCCTTTTTAACTTTGGGTCCTTGAGCGGTGTGCTCGGACAATGTTTTATGCTTAATTGTTTTTTTTGCTCTTTGCTTAGTTTGTTATGATGATAGTTTATGACACACTTGAAAGAATCGTGAGGTCCACTGTGGAAGCGCATATCATTTCTAATTCTCAATTTTCACAGAATACAAAATTATAGAGAAATAATTATGCAATTTAAACTAATTTAACATCATGCAAATTGGAAAGAATTAGGGTTATAAATTACATATCGTTGAAGAACCGATTCTTCGCGTATTTCCTCTTCAAAGGGTCACGAATTCTTCGCAAACGAACACCCAAAAATCCAATTTTGACACCACCACTAGAGAGACTCTTGTATTCTCCTTGGGGTTGAGAATTAACAGGAGATGTGGGTTTTGTTATTCTTTTGGGAAGAGGAAGGAAATTTTGAGAGGAGAGGAATTTTTTCTTGGGAGAATCCTTTTAGGGAAAAATCACATAGACTTACTCCGTGTGAAAAAGAAGATGAAAACGAAAAAACCAACCCCCACTCATTTCCCACGATTGATTAAGGAAATAATTAAGGGGATGGAAGTTGAAACTCCCTATATATATATATATATATACACATATACATATACATATACATATACATATATACATATACATATACATATACATATACATATATATATATAACTATATGTTATATCAAATATGACACATAGTCTATAGTTTACATTATATCAAATATAATATAATCTATAGTTTTAATTCTCTCAATTAATCATGGTATTTAATATAAATCAAATCTATATTAAATTTAATTATATGAACCCAATTCACATAATTAATATTTGAATTATATTCAAATATTTAATTCCTCTCAAATAAACTTTATATTATAATGTATCAAATATATTATATTAATTTATATCATATATAATTAATTTGAATTAATATTTTGTGTATTCTTTTAAAATACAATGAAAATTTTGATTTATTCATCATATTAATGTCGAACCCATGAAAATAAAATATCAACGAAAATGTCAACTTGTCGATGAAAATTTAATACTATGTTTAGAATAGGTAAAACTAGAAGTAGAGTTATATATATATATTTGATTATTTGTAGGATGGGAGGATTAAACCTCAAACTTTAAAATTTGTAGTATAAATTTATGTCAATTAAGCTATACTAATATATTAGTATAACGGTTATATAAATTCACATTGAAAGAAGTATAAAAGTGTTGGAGAGAGAGAATATGAAGGGAAGAGAAAAAACAAGACTTTTTATTATATTTAAACATTGACTTTATTCTATTTTAGTTGTACTTTGTAGATTAAGGACACGATTAAGTTAAATTTTTAACTTAATGTTTCCAAAGTGTAAAAAAAAAAAATGTTTGCAAATAGTTAGAATGTGAATCTAAACATTAAAAAAAAATAATAATAACAAAATGAAAATCGTGCGAGTGTAATATAAAAAATAATTAACTAACTAATTTACAAACTATATATTTTTTATTTATTAATTTATATTTTTGTTTTGAGTATTTTTTTTTCTTATATGTATTTTTTAAAATCCACTTGATATTTTATCGATATTTCTATCGACATATATAAAATTGAGATTTTGACATTTTTATCGATGTCAATATTTTAAATTACTTATATTTTCTAAGATCCAAACTCAATCTTTTTAAAGCTAATTTTTATAAAATTAGTTAAATAATAATAATAATAATAATAATCAATTTTGCGGGAAAAAGATATAATGCCAAAATGTTTTCTATTATAAATATGATAATTATGTAGATGTCTGTGCATAACCGTCATAGGTTAAAACTCATCCATTAACCTCTTCAATTAATCCTCCATAATTATCTTGTCCCCTCTTTATGTTTCATTCTTGTAACCACTATTCTCACAACCCTATAAATAGAGGTTGTAGAGATCATTTGAAAACACACCTCAATTGAGCATAATATATATGTTCTCTACTTTCTTCTCTCCATTTCTCTCTCATGTTCTTATGTTTGTTCTTCTCTCATCTCTATTTTATAACACATTATCAACACGAATTTCTACCACTAAGATGTTTGTAGAGGTTGGAGTTGGTTCATTAGAACATCATGAACGTTAGAGACCCACTTGAATTAATCTACATATTTTCAAGGTATTTAAAACTAAAGTTCAAAGAAGATGAGTATTCTATATTTTAATCATATATGTGATTTATGTGTTTGAAAACTGATTGTTAAAATATATTTAATATTACTTTTTACATTTGATCTAATCAAATTGTAAAACTCATACAAAGTTTTATGTGAGCATTAAAACTAAAATTTTCAGTAGTGGTTTGAAGTATTTGTGAGTTTTTTTTTTTTTTTTTTTCTTCCTTTTTAGCCTTATTTGCAATTTGGGTTTACATCTTTTGTTGGTTAATTTGAGAATTTGCATTCTTTGTTGGCTTATTATAAAATTAAAGGGAAATCTTTTACAACTATTAATTATGTATTTGAGTGGATTAGGTCGTTTTTTGTCTCCAAGTTTCTCAAGCATATTGAATTTGTTTAGACATATACTTGTTGGACTCCAAACCCCACTCTTTGCAAATTCACATACTCTATATGTGCATGGGTCTTCATCACAATTTTTTTTTGCGTTGATGATGAGTATTTCATGTGTTATGAATAAAAGTTAAATTGTTGAATAATAAAATTTAGGTTTGAGAAACTTAAATACCTTTATTTTGAGTGTTCTAAAATAGAATATTGAAATATTTCATGACTTTAAATTTGTAGTTCAATTTTATATGTATATGCCAAATATGCTATATACTTTTATGTGTATGTTTAAAATTATTATATAAAATATGTCATTTAAATTAAAATTTATCATAGAATGTAAATTACATGTATTATTTTTAAATTAATTTATATTTTTGAAAGATTTGATTGATATGTTTTCCGAATCAATTCATATTTCTATATCTTTGAATAATTATTATATATGAAAAATTAAATTAGGATATTTATTTTTTTTGATTGGATTGCATACTTCTAGATAAGATTTGAGTTTCTTTTAAATATGATTATAATTATTCAAAATTATCTTTAACTCTATTTGCAAAGATTCAAGATATTAAAGATCATTTCTTAAAGTGAATTTGTTTTAATAAGATTAACAATGCACTTAGATTCATTAATTTATTAACGATTAAGAGGACTGTAAGGGAACACCTCTACTTGGGAACTAACCTGGGAGTTGAATTAGTTAATTTTTGTTTACAAGATTAGAATTGAAATTTATTTGATTGTTAAATATTTAAATTAATCTCATATGGATATGGTGGTGCATGTAGCATGAAGACATTTTGAATTGGACACGTGATGTGCATGTAGCATGAAGTAGGTGGAGTAGATGGAGTTGGTAGAACTTGGCAGCATGCATGCTTGATACGTGGCAAAGAGAGAAATGAAATGATGATTGTATGAAATGGAAAATTATGAAGAATATTTTGAGAGATATGATGATTGTATGGAATGTAAAATTATGAAGAATGATGAATATATTGGTATTGATGAGACAAAAGTTTAATATAATAGATGTGTTTGAAATAATGATGAGAACTTTTGGCAAATCGAAAGATAATAAAAGAAACTAAAGAAGTTGTTGAATTATAAAATTTGGTCAATAAAATTTGATGTAAATAAAGTAGTTATTGGAAATATTAAAATGCTAGGAACTTTGAATTTTGTTGGAGAAATGAAGAACTCTTTATTCTATTTCACAGAGTACAAGTTCTCTTATGGCAAAGACTCAAAAGACTCGGTAGTAAAACTTATGTCCCTAGATTCATACTGTTGGGTTTTATGTCCTAAAATCTCGCAATTTGTAAAATAATAAACATCTTCTATAATCAATATACTTGTTATTGATTTCATAATTTGTGCGAAAGTCTAAATCCAATAAACTAAGACCCATGACTATTGTATGAGTACTTGAACTTTATGTGGAGACATAAGAGTGGATCAAGTTTGAGTAAATAGACAAAATGATCTATGGTACGTGAATGAGGTTAGGTACCTTATTCTGGTAACACCATTGGATGCAGCCTACTCTGTAGTTGTTACAAATAGTTGTAAAGTGCTACATACAATGTGATCCTAATACGTACATGTTATGACATGAAGAGTTGAGGTGTCCTATGCAATGAGTTTGCATAAGATTAGGACCAAGAAATAAGTCACTATTACTTTATAATGATGTTTATGAAGGAAATTAGAAACGAAGATTTCCATGAGCAACGGAACAAGACTATTCCAAATTACAATCATGAATCAACAAAACATTTACAGACGACTTAAAAAAAAACGGTTATGCAATTCATACAGAAATTACAACATGTAAAATATAAAGGAACAGAGAGTAAAACTCTACACACATAGGCAGAGCGTCTCCACGCTCCGATGCGCACTCTAATCAAATAACAGCGACCACGAACACTCGATCTACACGACCGCAACACTGCACGAACACAACACAAACACTTCGCGCTCATCCTCAACAATCTCCTTGGTTACGAACTCCTCCACAACACGAACGACCTTCACAACACCACGAATGAACTCCAGAAAACCTCGACGGTGTCGAGTTGAGTCTGATACCACCAACAAGGCGACCTTGGTATTCTCAGTGTGAGAATCTAGAGGGTGGGCTCTGTTCGGACTTGTTATGAGGCAGACGAAGGGAGGAAACAACGATCGCGTACACGACTGGACAAATGGGAGATGGCTGAGACTTATCGTATAGGTCGATGCCCAATCGTTTAGATAAAGCTATGCGATCGTTTAGCTCTATCGTTTAGCTCGGTCTGTCACGTACAAACTTTACACGATCGTTTACCTTGGGCAATCGTCTATCAAAGCTATGCGATCGTTTAGTAAAAACTGCACGATTGTTTAGCTCGCCCAGTCGTCATTTAGTAAATCTGTATTTACTTGACGACCCGTGAGTTTCTTTGCACGAGAGACAAAAACTCAAAAACTTTTTTCAATCGTTTGTAAAACCTCATTTTTAAAAAATAGGAAACCAATTTTCTTTTAAACTCAGGTTACCATGATCCAATAACCACCTACTACTTTGGTTATTTAAAAGAAAAACAATTAATTATCTAATAACTAATATTATTATAAACATAAATGATAACAAACTTATCATACTATATTTATAACCTATAATTTTAATATTTCATCTCATGAAACATATAAACCATAGTTCTTTTTCCATTCCATGGTATATGTAAATCTCATTTACATCAATCCTCCACTAGATGTATCTTATATATCATACCGATTATATCATATATAATCAAAATACCTCTTGTCAATTTGAACATTTCAAATCAATACCAAGAATTGACACTCAACAGAATCCAAGCTACCAAGGGAACCTTATGAACCTGTAGATCCGAAGCTCCAACGGTACGTGAATAATTGACTAAACTCTTTAGTCACGGGATCCACCATCCGTTAACTGCCAGTCACTTCATTAAAGATTGACAACTAAACTCTCCTCACTACAGATATATTATGTGTCCATCTTAACCAATCAGCAGTGCGATAACCCTTCACAGATCACTCGTAAGTACAGCTGAGCCAACTGTTATGCCCCTATAGTTACATCTGTCTCCTTAAGTACCACAGACCCTCAAATGAACATAAGTCATAGTCCTACTATGACTGAGTCTTCTCTTCCAAAGAGAAATTGTGGCCACTATGTTCAAGCCCTAGAATTAGCCTTTATGGGAACAATCTTTCTACTTATCCCTGCTTCGAGAAAGGAGTGAATTCCATCTTGTGGATTGAGTTCCCAGCTCCCAGATTAGACAAGTCCCCAAAAAGGTAGGCATGTTGAGTTGGCAATCTGGACTCGCACCCATACTAATCAAAGGACCGACCTCAAAGTTAGGAGTTCCCAAAACACTCAGGATTGAGGTCGTGTCACCTATGGTCATTTAGGTAAGATGCAAGTCTCTAGTATCAACGGCGTTATATACAGAGTCTAGTCATCTCGTGGTCCAGGTCTTATATAAACTCTTTGTATAGGACACCCCCACTCCACATCTTCATATGAATAGTTAGGATCGACCATCTGTAGTAGTTTACAACACTTGCAAACCTCTACAAAGTGGGTCGTATCCGTAGTGTCACCAGGATCAGGTATCCCACCTTAATCATTATACTACAGATCAATTTAGGTTATCACTTAAGGCATGATCCACTTGTATATCACATATACATGCTTAAGTTCACATAAGATAACCAAGGAGCTTTGTTTATTGGATATGAGTAAATTTCAGAATTAAATAACAATTATTTTATTCATTGAACAATGTGTATCTTTACAAAACAACAAGACTCTGGGAGAATTAGGACACCAATCCCAATTCTGGCTGTTATTGCCGTACTGAACATTTGGTCTTTTAGCTGTTGTTGCCGTACTGAACATTTCAATGTTAAACAAGGCTTTTATGACTAACGTCCTTAGTATATATAAGTTATTTTCCATTGAACCATAACCAATCTCCATTCCATTCTTGAAAATAAACACTTTATTCTTAGAAAAGGAGATAGTGTAGCTTTGTTCAATGAGACAAGAAACCGAGATTAAGTTCCTCTTAATATGAGGAACTACAAAAACATTATCCAGTAACAGATAACGTTTCTTGTCAATAAATAACTTCAGCCTGTCTACAACAACAGCTAAAACAACCTCACCATTATTGACTCGAAGAGTCATCTCTCCCTGTGGCAACGTTTGCCAGGAACTAAATCCTTGGTAAGAGGAACTGACATGATTGGTAGCACCTGAATCAAGGATCCAGACAGAATCATCATTCTTTATCAGACATGTCTCCAAGACCAATAAATCATATTTAGTGTCTTGTCTCCTCTTTTGGAGAGTAGTGGAATGGATGTCATTTACCACGAAATTCGTTTCACACGATTCTTTCCACTGTAATAAATCGATCATTTTTAAAAACTTTAAACGGAAATACTAATGTGTTGTTGAAAAGAAAAACACATTGACCTACATTAGGTTTTAAGCAAATACCCATTGTAAAACAAAACAACATCCAATAAGGTTTTAGCAAAACTAACATGAACCCCATGTGACATCTAGTTTCGCAATGACGCTTCAAAGGTTTAGGACAAAAGCCGCCGAAGAGAGGTCAGTTATCCTTCCTTTGAATTGAGAAGATCTCAATCAATCATTAATACCAGAACAACTCTTGTTTCTATAACGATTATCCATCATTGATTTGGCCAAGAGATCATTAACTTATTTAACAATCTCCCGTAAGTGTGACCCGCCATTTTAAACCCTAAAGATCCGTCCCAAAAGGCCAATCCGAAGGGAAAAAATCCGATTGGGGAAAAATCTAAAGCAACTCTATCTATTTCTGAAGTTCACCTTGATATTGACCAATTGCACAAAACCCATCCGAAGGGGGCCGCTCCGAAGGCGACACGAGGGCGTACAGAATGATCTTACGGTGTGAACCAATGACAGAGACCATAGGACGTGTTGACACATACCCTTCACCCACTTACTATAAATACTCTCTCCGTCCACCTTGATATTGACTCATGCAAACACCATCCGAAGGGGGATGCATCCTAGGGCATCTCGAGGCCAAGCATGAATTTCACAGTGTGAACATATAGGGAGAAACGTGAGTGGAAGCATAGACATATCTGATACGCCTCCTCCTCCCATTGAGTATTTTATAACCTTGGGTTTAACTTACTTAAAAAAAACACGGCTAAAGATTTTAACTAAGTGACTTTTAGGTTTTCCCAAGAGTAGCTTTTACCTTGGATAGTTGAACAACTTTTGATCATCATCCATTAAACTCTTTAACGGAGTCTTTGACCAATACATCGCATGCTTGTTGAAAATTTATCTAATTCACCTTTGCAGGTAGGTTCCCAGGTAGGGGTATTACGTTTCCGTCAACTTAAGAATCCCAGCCTAGCCAGAACCCGTCTTAGACAAAAGGTCCCTTATAGATAGGTTTACAACAAATTTAATCTTTTATTCCAACCAATTTAATCCTATTAAACCGATTTTAAAAGATTAATCTAGGTTACTAAACTCTTTAGAATCACTTGAACTTAGGTGTATCTCAAACCAATTTTAAAACCTTTTTAAAGCACTTGAGTTCACCCTAGCATGCAACTCTAAATTATTGATTTTAGGTCTAATTTCCTTTATAACACTTATAAACGGAAACAACCACAATGCTAAGCTAACACATGCAAGGCATTCACAACGATTATAAACAGCCTAAGTGTCATGCTCAATGCATTGTCTATTCATTGCTACTTCTTTTATATAACACTTATACAAAAACCACAAAGAAACAAGCAAGATATGTTTCCATTCACCCTTAGACTATAGCATTTATAATAATAGAATGATGCATGATAATGCTTAATGCATGCAAAATATAACTCTTATATTTCATGATGCATGCGCATGCTTTCAAGTAATTTCTTCATGCAATATTATAAAATTATAATACATGTTGCATGAATAATTGCACAATCTAAGGTGGGTTTTTAACTATATGACAAACACTTTGGCATATAAGCACCATACATCACATGTATAAGTTATAAAAGTCGATGAACCGGGTAAAATTGCCTTAAAAATATATAAAAGAAAAGCTAACTATTACAAAGACAAGGTGTCTCGGGTTCAAAAAGGCGAACCGGGTCTTGAATCGCTCGACAAAGCATTGGTTCTCCAACCATCCATCGTGTATTAAGCTCCCGCGATCGTCTACACGATAAAACAAACTTTTTGCTCTGTCGCTTACCAGCGCTCCCAGAACTAAACGATCATTTAGCATACACTATACGATCTTCTAGAAAAATCGCACGATCGTTTATCTATTATTGCACGATCGTGTACCTTTACTAAGCGATGAAGCCTAAAGTACACGATTGCTTAGCACGCTCTGCACAGCGCCTGCCTTCCGCAATCGTCTAAATGACTACGATGCCGCGAAGCACCATCACCTAAGTGATCGCTTAACTAGCGTCTCCGTATCGTATACGTGCGATCGCTTAGCTAAGCGATGAAGCTTGCTAACTACACGATCGTCTAGCGCACGCCTTCTACTAAACGACGAGCATTGCATTCTCTCACTACGATCACCTACCTCCAGCGCCTACGCGATTGCGCAACCAACGCGACACGATATGGTAAACGATTTACCCCATCGCTTAGCATTAGCTAAATGATCGATTAGAAAATACTATACGATCGTCTAGAACAAAAAATCTAAACGATCGCTTAGTAAAATCCCTACGATCGTTTACCTGAGGCTACACGATTCGACCAACGCTTTATCTTCTTCTTCGTTGAGAACAACATCGCCATGCGCCGAAGCTTCATCACGAATAACTCGACAAACTCGAACTTTTTGAATTACAGACTCGATTGCAAAGTTAATTTCACCCAAAACGCAAGGGCCTTTACAATTAACACTTTGTAATACCGAAAGCTTTAACAAAAAGGCAATTAAACCCGAAACGTTCATCACATTCATCCACAAATGTAGAAAACGGTTAACTACAAATGCAGAAACCCATCGCGACTGTAAAAAGCGTTCAATTCAGATCTGTAATTTGGAATATCAGAGAACCTGGCTCTGATACCAATTGAAGGAAATCAGAAACGAGGATTTCCATGAGCAGCGGAACAAGACTATTCCAAATTACAATCATGAATCAACAAAACATTTACAGTCGACTTCAAACAAACGATTATGCAATTCATATAGAAATTACAGCATGTAAAATACAAAGGAATAGAGAGTAAAACTCTACACACATAGGCAGAAGCATCTTCACGCTTCGATGCGCACTCTGATAAAACAACAGCGACCACGGACACTCGATCTCCATGATCGCAACACCGCACGAACATAGCACAAACATTTCACGCTCGTCCTCAACGATCTTCTTGGTCATTAACTCCTTCGCAACATGAACGGCCTCCACAGCACCACGAATGACCTTCAGAAAACCTCGATGGTGTCGAGTTGAGTCTGACACCACCAACAAGGGGATCTTGGTATTCTCGATGTGAGAATCGAGAGGGTGGGATCTGTTCAAACTTGGTATGAGGCAGATGAAGGGAGGAAACAACGATCGCGTATACGACTGGGCAAGTGGGAGATGGCTGAGACCTATCGTATAGGTTGATGCCTAATCGTTTAGATAAAGCTATGTGATCATCTAACAAAAGCTATTCGATCGTTTAGCTCTATTTTTTAGTTTGATATGTCGCGTATAGACTTTACATGATCGTTTACCTTGGGCCAACGATCGTCTATCAAAGCTATGTGATCGTTTAGCTCGCACCTGCATGATCGTTTAGCTCGCCTAGCCATCGTTTAGTAAATCTGTATTTACTTGACGACTCGTGAGTTTCTTTGCGCGAGAGACAAAAACTCAAAAACTTTTTTCAATCGTTTGTAAAACCTCATTTTTTAGAAAATAGGAAACTAATTTTCTTTTAAACTCACGGTTACCATGATCCAATAACCACCCACTACTTTGGTTATTTAAAAGAAAAAGAATTAATTCTAACCTATATTATAAACATAAATGATAACCAACTTATCATACTATATTTATAACCTATAGTTTTAATATTTCATCTCATGAAACATATAAACCATAGTTCTTTTTCTATTCCATGGTATATGTAAATCTCATTTACATCAATCCTCCACTAGATGTATCTTATATATCATACCGATTATATCATATATAATCAAAATACCTCTTGTCAATTTGAACATTTCAAATCAACACCAAGAACTGACACTCAACAGAATCCAAGCTACCAAGGTACCTTATGGACCTGTAGATCCGAAGCTCTAACGGTACGTGAATAACCGACTAAACTCTTTAGTCACGGGATCCACCATCCGTTAACTGCCAGACACTCAACTAAAGATCGACAGCTGAACTCTCCTCACTACAGATATATTATGTGTCCATCTTAATCAATCAGCAGTGCGACAACCCTTCACAGATCGCTTGTAAGTACAACTGGGCCAATAACCGTTATGCATATGTAGTTACATCTGTCTCCTTAACTACCACTGATCCCTCAAATGAACATAAGTCACAGTCCTACTATGACTGAGTCTTCTCTTCCAAAGAGAAGTTGTGGCCACTATGTTCAAGCCCCATAATCAGCCTGTTGGTTCGGAAAAATTTAAGGACGGATGGGGTTGTACATGCAATCATGCTTTAGACATGGCTTAATCTATGCGTTTACGCCCATGCATCAGAGGTCATGCGTCGGAATGAAAATGCGTTAATCTAGTGTGCAATGACCATTTGTTCCTATCACAAGTTTTCTTACACTTGCGCCAAGTATAACGCGAACGTAAGTTTCTCGGGTAATCCGAGGTCGAACACAGGGACTTGTCACTCGATAATGCTTGTGAAGCAATGCATTTGAGGCGATGAAAAGAAAAAATAAAAAGAAGAAGCTTAATGGATTTACACACTACTTCTACTCCTATCTAAACAGATTGAGCAATAGAAGACTTGTGATGAGAATAGATAGATACACAACAACCATTAATGCATAGTGATGTTTATTTTCTTAAATCGCCTAAGTAATCCCAGCTCATTGCACTAGCGCATCGCACACCTCTCGGTGGTCAGCCGCATGACTATATCTCTGTAGTGCATGGTTGCATCGAGCATAAGATTGTGCCTATCTCTAAGAACAATACATACTTTACTTTAGTGCGTTCCATTTCTTACCTTCTCAGGTAGTTAGACGCGCCTATTTAACTTATAGACAAGCAATGTAACAACCCATAGATAAGCGTTGTTACAACCTTTCACCAAGCAAAGAGGATTAACTCACTATACTCGCATAATGCACACCTCTCGATGGGTTGCTACATGCGTCCTATCTCTAGGCTACACGATTAAGTATGCGATCACCTTTGATAAATAAACGTTGAAGATAAACAATGATAGAGATAAAGATGATGAAGAAGATGGCATTGAAGGAATCAAGAGATGCATTGATTTCAAATCGTCTTATTATCTTAAGCTAAAATGTAATACAATACAGAGGTTAGAAGAGAAATGAAGGACTGTGCATTAAGGCTGTCGGTGGTGCCATGGATGAATGGTGGAGATCTCTCTCGAGCTCTATCTCCGGCGAAAGCTCCGGTCGTCACTCGGTCTAGTTTGTGGAGGTGAAGAATTCTCACTGAAAATCTTGCTCAAGCTCTCATCTGTGATCGCAAACCTCTGCCTTGAGGCAGAAGTTCGGATGTCTTGAAATGAAGGTTCAAAAGGCTATTTATAGAGTTTAAATGCTGACAGCTATCATGATTGTGTTATAGCTCACTGCTGCTTTTGTCGCGGTATGGGCAATGTCACATTGTCTTATCTTGTTGATACTCCCAAGGTATGCATCCGAGCTTGATTCAGCTGAAGTATGAACACGTTCTACCGATCTTGCGATCATCCTTCTATTATGGTTGTCACTCCGTGGCTGCAATTTCCAATTGATCACCGCAACTTCCATGCGATGGACGCATGCGATCCAACTTTCAGTGCATGCATTTGTCTTTGAAATCGCTTGGTTTCAGCGCATGCATTTGTCTGTGATTGCTTATTTCAAACGCATGTGTTTGATTCCTGCGATAGCTACAAAAATAGACACTTTGGCATGGAGTAACGCATAATATTGGGGTCAGTGAGGATTTAGGTGCTAATCGACGTAAAACTCAATTTTTCGCAAATGCTAAGTATTATCACCGCATTTTCTACTTATTAGCCCTCATGATTCTAAATAAAAGGCGTATAATAATTGGCATTTCTGCCAGTTATCACAGCCCTTATGGGAGCAATCTCTAAATAAAACGCATGTGGCTGAGGGATTTGGTTTAGTGATTCGAGGATAAAACAGATATTTGACCCAGTCGTTATTACGAACAACTTGTGAAGGGTCGACTTGTTGATTATGGTTAAATCATGTGGACATAATATCTATAGTGAGGGGAGTGCAACTATGGGCTTTAGTGGAGTGACCCATTAGTTAACGAATGGAGATTAATTTGGTCTAATGAGTTTAGCCAATTAATCTCGGATCGTTGGAGCCCACGATCTGTAGGTCCAGTAGGTCCCCCTACTAGCTCGTAACGGACTAGGTTTAGAATAGCGTGATAAGTTAATTTGAAACGTTCAAACTAGAATTAAGGGAATCAGTAATTATATGAGATATAATTACATGTTTAATTTTAGAATTAAATGGAATGGAAGAATTTATATATTTAAATATGATTTAAATATATAAAGATGAATATGTATTAAAATTAATTTAATATTTGATATTAAAGTAATTAATTTATGAAATTAATTAGATTTTTCATTTTCTAAAATCAAAATAGATTTTATAAAATCAAATTTTGATTTTGTGATAAAATTAGAAAAAGTAAAAAAAACAAAATACTAAAATGGAAAAAAAAAAGATTTTCCATTATCCATCTTTTAAGTAGCTTACACATAATGCATCTTCTTGGCCTTGTCTTCTCCAGGCATGAGCTGCAACTCATACAACTCTTTTCTTTGCATGTTGATCTGCAATATAATGAAGATATTTGAGTGAAAATCGGACATGCAATCTATAGAGATTTTGAAAGAAATTTTGGTTTGAAGAAAGAATTCTTCAGCTAGTTTTCTACAGTGAGCATTTCTCCTTCTTCCATTGATTCAAGCTTGTTTTGAGTCCCACAACTCAATCTAGAGCACCAAGAGAATAGTGAGGAAGATCTTGAGGTGGTCTATAACAAGATATGGAGAAGATAGCAGTTGGTGAATGAGCTTTGAAGAAGTTCTACAAGAGGTATGTCTTGAAACTCACCTGTTTCTGCAAAAACATGCTTTATATTTTGCCAAAATTAGTAACTTTGAGTGCTTAGATGATCCTTGTACTTCTGTTGTTGTTGATACAATCCTACACATACTAAACCTCCTTTATATAGAGATAGGAAGCTTACCATGCATTACATTAGCTAGACACATTATAAGACACATTAGTACATAAGATGACACTTAAAGTTTAAAAGCCAAACATTTGTACAATACATTGAAACTTAAATTTGACATGCGTACAACATTTTGTCTTCATTTGGATTTTTTTGTCTACTGATTTGGATCAGTAGATTGAGTTAGCATGTGGATGTGATGCACAAAATTTGCAAATTCGTTGTCCTCCTCTTCTTCTTGAATGTGGGATGTATATTCTTCTTGGATGGTAGTGGATTGAGACGAAATTTGTTGAAGGATAATATTGAGTTCTTTTTCATTTGATACTTGTGTCATTGCAGTCATCAATCTTGATTTTTGAATCAAGAATTGTTGGTTTTTTCTAGGTTTGGCTTCATGTTGTGGGGATAGATGGAAAACTATTTTTCCACCACATTTTTTGAAGCAACGGCTGTGTTGAATTTGTCCCACAACTTGATTCTATATGATCGAGAAAGGTAGGAGATAAATTTTATTCTGTAACTGAGTAATTCCAGCAAAAGATCCATGCTAGATGAAAATAATTTGAAAAACTTAGAGTTAAGTCAAAAGAATTTGAGAAAATATTATTTGAAAAGTATTTAAAACTTTTAAGAATTGGGTATGGTAGGATAGTCTCATTATGGCCAAATATATCCCATTAATCATTAAACCATAATGAAAAATTTTGAATACATGTTTTGTCAAACATTATAAACCAAGAATGATTAAAATTGTTTAACCAAAACATATTGTACCAAGCATTTTGATAATCGATGTATGAATAAGTTTATGGAGAAAATTGATGAGAATTTTTTTTTTTGGGTATAAATACTTTGATTCCATTTAGTTGGAGTTAAAACACGAAAAATTCTAACTTTTGAAAAGGTAATTCTATTGGGGTCGTCTTTGTTCATATTATGAGTGATTTCAATTGAGTCGGTATCAACAAGAATAAATTCATAGAATAAACGAGTTTTTTGTGGATGATTTGGAATAAAATGGAAATTTGACGGAAATGTTTTTTTGAATTGTTTCAAGCGTAGAGTTACCTAGGAATTCTGGTTCAAGAGTTGTAATATATGAAGTATGGATTTTATTATGGTAAAAAGTAGATGAAGATATCAATAATTAAAAGTTTTGTTTGAGGGTATAACTTCTGAATTTTGAGAGTTTGAGTTTGTAATGGCTTGGACATAAGTGGTTGGAGGAGTGGATGACTCCTTAATTTTGATAGGGAAGAGTTGATTGTCAAGGCAGAAGGCTTTGAAGGGATGAAAGATCCCAAAATTTGAAATTTAGTTGATAACGGTATTGCTATATGATTTTTCCCTTTTCAATCCTTCATTCCTGGTGATGATTCTCCTTTGAGAAATTGAAACGCTTAAGAGTACGAGGCTTTAGTTTGTGGAGGTGTTGATTGTTGTTGTTATTCTTGATCACGATCATGCTTTTCTTTTTTCTTGCAAGTAGAATTCACTTTTTCTTTTCTTTCTCTCTTTCACTCTCTCTTTTAGTCTTGCCTTGAAGAAATTCTCTAGTGAGGTAATTAGGAAAGGGAGTTTGTACTTCCTTTTATAGCTTCAATCTTGAAGTCAAAACAAGAAAGTATTGCTTGCCATTTGGCAAAAATTTATCGAGAAACCAGAGTTTTAACATCCTTTTGTAAAACATTTGTAGTTGCTGTGCAATCAACATATTAAAAAAGTTTTGTTGATTAAATTATTTTGAAATTTGTTGGTACATAAAACAATTGATAAAATCTCTTTTTTATGGTGGAATAATTTTTTTGAGATCCTAGCCAGATACCCGAATGATATCTAACTAGTTGTTCGATACTATTGATGGACTATTTGAGAATGTCTCCATATTTTATATTTGATGCATCTGTTTCTACAATGAGTGATGCATGTGGATTGATGATGGATAAACATAGAAGACTCTTGACTAGACATTTGATGGTTTTAATGATGCATGTATGTTGATGAGTCTTTGGAGGGGGATTTTTTCTGAGTATTTCATATAAGGTTCATATGTTTCTCGTAAATTTGGAATAAAATCTGATATATAATTTAAGCAACCTAAGAATCTTTGTAATTGATTTTTATTGGTGATTTCATCTGGAAATTTGTAGCAAATTCTATTGATCTTTGAATTGGTTTTATTTTTCCTTGAAAAATATCGTATCCTAAGAACCTTATTTTTTGTTGAAATAATTTTATTTTAGGTAAAGAAACAATTAAACCATTTTATTTAATTATTTTGTAAAATATTTTTAAATTTTTAAATTTTTAAATTTTGTTCTATGGATTGTGAAAAGATTAAAACATCATCAATATAGTCAGTTGTAATTCTTGATATGGGTTAAAAATGTCATTCATAATATTTTGAAATTCATAAAGGGCATTTTTCAGTCCAAATGACATTACATTCCATTCGTATTGTCCAAATGGAACATTGAATGCTTTTATACTTATCTTTTCAGCAATTTGAATTTGTCAAAATCCAGATTTCATATCAAATTTTGTGAAGATTAAGGCATTTTGTATTCAGTTAATTAGGTTTTTTTTTTTTTTGTATGGAATAACATATCCATTCTAGAACAGAATTTAAAGGTTTGTAATTGATTACAAGACGAGTACTCCTTATTCAATTTCTGCTTAAGCAGCACGACTCCAGGGTGATTTGCTAGGTCGTATAACTCCTTTCTCTAGAAGTTCTTCAATTTCTTTATGGCAGTGTTTTAATAATTCAGCATTCATCTATATAGGTCTTGCTTTTATAGGAATTTTTTATATATATGGTAGGCTAACAATGTGTTGCTTTCTTTCCCAAAAGACAGTAGGAATAGAAGCACATATATCTTTTTCAATTAATTCTTTAAAGCGATTAATTTGATTTTGGATATAAGGGTCATCTAATTATTTTTCGATTCTTTTATAACTTATTTCGTCTTTTAGAAATTGTATTTGTTGTGTCTTTCTTTTAATGGAATTAATAGTTTTAAATGTTGAGAAATTTTGAATATAATTTATTAATTTAGTAGATATTGGATTTACAAATTTGAAAGTAATGTTTTGATCTAAATTTTTTTAATTTATTTCTTTCTCATTTACTGAGAATGGATAAAGTTGGGATAGGAATGGAGTTCCTAATATTATATCTTCATCTAATTCTTTAACTAATATGAAGGTATTTTTTAAACAATATCTTTGATTGCTGATATGTGCATTTGAAAGTTTGTAATGAATTTTTAATCGTTGACCAATGGTACCATGTAATTTCTATGAGGTTGTTTTAAAATATTTGGTAGGTATTAAGCCTTCTCGTATATAGTTTTGATCCGCTCCTAAGTCAATTAAAACCTAAGAAGTTAAATGGTATTCCTTATTTATGACAAGATTAATAATAGAGTACCATTTTTGTATTTGAACTTTATTAATAAGATTGGTAAACGATTCATATGAAATTTTATCGGCGTTGTTATCAGTTTCTATGTTTTCAGGATTCTCAGAAGTAGAAGGTTGATCAATTATTTGTTGAGTTTGAAGTAATAAGAGTTCGAATTTTATTTGAGAATTTTCTTTTTTAATGTTGGAAATTTCTTCCTTTATTATATTTATTTCCTTTTGAAGATCAAGAATAGTTACTGGTTTTGTTTTTTGTTCGAAGCGAGAAATTATATCTTTAAGATTGTAATGTTGGAAACTTTGTTGTTTAGGTTCTTCTATAATAAGATCTTTAAGTTTTTCAAAATATTCTCTCTTAATTTCAAAGTCTTCAATTTGACGAATGACTTCAAAAAGAATTTCTTTGTCTCTTGAAATATCATTTATAGTTTTATTGCATGTACATGTCTCGATTTGATTATCACTAGAGGATATTGATATTCCATAATCAGAATTATCAATATGTTCTTGGATTTCAAAAATTTGGTCATAAGAAGATTCTTCATTCTCGTCTGACGAAGAGGAAGAGTCTGAAGATGTTAATAAATTTAATAATCAAATTTTTAAATCTTCATCTATTTCTAAACTATTAATTTTTCCTTTCATAGGACAATTGGGAGCTATGTGTCCATTTTGTCTACATTTATAACAAGTAATCTCTTTTCTTTTCTTAGTAGTTTTATAATTTTTAAATCTTCTTTTCTGTTTTGATCTATATAAGTTTGTTTTGTTTGGGTTATTTTGAAAATATCCTTGGGTTTTATAAGGTTTTCAGTAACAATTTTATTTAAATTGCTTGGGTCGTTTTCTTTTTTAGGGAGCTTGTATTTTCTCATAACCATATTGAGCACAAAAAGACAAAAGTTCTTGTTTTTGTTTATGAAATTCATTTTTTTATTTTTGCCTTCAATTTAAGGTCCGTGCATAAAGCTAAACCTTCATTGTTTATAAAGTTAATTAGTTCACCGTAGGTTAGATTATCAAAAGGAATTGTACCTTGATAAGTTTGTCTTATTATTTGGCGTACCTTTTCTGTAAATAATTTTGGCAATCCTGAGAGGAATCTTTCTTTCCAATATTGATTATTGCAATATGTTCGGGTGTAGACTTTGCTCAAGAAAATATCTTTATACCATCTGAAATCTTAGAAGTTTCGGACAGGTAAGGTTGGAAAGAATTTCAGAACTTCGTTCTTGGAAATTGAACGAGTTCTCCTATAAAGTTTTTGGTAATGGTGTAAATCAAAGTTGCAATAGAATCTTGTGTTTGACTTATTCCTGAACTACTTAATTCAACTTTAATGGCAGTTAGTATTTTTGTTTTGTCACTTGAAGATACATAATTATATTTTAAATTGTCAGTGAAAACGGAAATTAGCATTTGAGCAATTTGGTAGTCTGTATTTTGATGTATTTTGTAAACAATGGCTACTAAGGTCATCTCATACATAAATTTAGAATTTGATGTTCAGCCATGCCATCTATATTCCATTCATAGATGTCATTTTCTGTATATTTAGCATGGCTTAATTGATGTCTCTCTTAGTATTGCATGTCAAGGAGAGATGGCCTGGAATAATAGTTTCTTAATTTTGGATATGTAGGATTTGTTATCTTTTGAAAGGTGAGATTCTGAAATTGTTTTTCCAGGTTATTTTCAAAATTGTCTTCTAATTTATGTAAGTCATCAAGATTGTCTTTATTTCATGTATGTCAGAATGATTTTTACCGAGAGTTTCATTTATAGTATTAATTCTTGATGTTGAGGTTGATGTATTAAATGCTTTTGTGGAATTTAGATTCCGGTTTTGTAATTGAAGGTTAATTTTGTCTAAAATATTATTAGATTCTTTACTTCAAAAATTAATTAGTTTTAAATTTTTATCATATTTCAAAAAGTTTAAACAAAGGTTTTGTCTTATCAATTAGTTGAGGATGTGATTTTATAGGATAATGTTGAGATTCAAGTTTGGATTCTATTCTTTACTTGGTTCGATATTGTATGTAAAATTTTATTAGAATAATTATTCTGTAATAGTATATTTTTAATATCTTTTAATGTTTGTACTTTTGTTTCAATTTCAGGTATGTAGCAACCCCACCTCCTAGAACTACTAAAAAGGGGATCGCTACTGCATGCATGCATAAATATTTTCATTGTGGAAAATAAAGTAAATTAAAATAGAATAATCACGATTTTGAACTGCTTTAGGTATATAAGAAAATGTTCTGACATTATCTCAAAATCTTAAATCATTCAACCTGGGCATCCTTTTCAGCAAGAAACAAATCATAAATAATAAAAAAAATTATAATAAAACCATGAATGTAATAAAAACAAAACATGCGAAAATATAAAGGGTCAAATGCAGAAGCGAATTTTGGTTCCTTTGTCACTGTCACGGATTCCTCTTATCAGTCGCCCGAGTGTCCTTGTCCTTATCTAGAAAAAAAAATAAAGATAAAGGGTGAGTATAAAATACTCGGTAAGTGATCCCATTACCGGGATCAGACTATGCATCCATGAGCAAAAAAAGATAGCCCGTAGCTCATACAGCTACATCGGTTTTTTGATGATGAAAGGAAAACCAAAAGACGTACTATCTTGCCTTGAAACACATGTCTAGCGACCCGTAGGCACACCGTCAAACATGATAATAACATGAACGTGAACCCGTCGACTCACGCATGTCCAGCGGCCCATAGGATCACCTTCAAAACATGAAACATGAAAATAAAAGTAACATGAACGTAAACTTGTTGGCTCACTCATGTCTAGCGACCCATAGCACACCATCAACATGGTAATAACATGAACGTAAACCTATCGGTTCACGCATGTCTAGCGGCCTGTAGGCACACCGTCAAACATGATAAAAACATAAACGTAAACCTGTCGGTTCACGCATGTCTAGTGGCCCATAGGCACACCGTCAAACATGAAACTAGACCCGTAGGTCTTATGAAATAAAACATGCGTCAAGGCGAGACAATAAGCCGCTCTACTGGTCTATTCATGTATCACATACATAATATTAGTACTGATTAAAAATTTGAACATGCTCATAATACTTGTAACTGCCATGCAACATGCAATCATAATGACAAACAAAATCATGCTCCAAAGTCCACTAAGTAACTTTATAGGTCTAATCTAGGTCGCCTGGCACGAAGGCACCAGTAATAGTATCACTTACCTCAACTTGGTCTCAAAAGTCTGCACAAATAACTCCTTAATAGCCCTTGGATAAAACTTAAACCAACCCTAAGACATTAACCACAAGTTTAGTTTAGCAACTATGGCCTAGGAAGTGAGTAAAAAAATTAAGTAAATCCTCGGGGTTCAAGTCCAAAGGATAACCAACCAACTTACACAAAACATACCCAAACTAAACTCTCAGTTGAAAAGAATAGTCTCTTCTTTGATAGCAATGCCCCAGAATCTTCCAAAATCCAAATCCTGGAAGTCGACACAATAGGTAATAACCAAAATTGTTTCCAACACCAAGTGACACTCCAAAAAGACTCAAACACTAACCCTTGCCCAAAATAATCCAACTCTTGTCCAATCTCAAAAAGGCAGTGGCGGATGAATGACGCCGACTTGGCTGGGCGCGACGGTAGAAACAAAATTGGACGGCGAGACAGCGATGGACGACTGAGCGCGGCGACGAGACAGCAGCGAATGACCGACGCTCTGACGCTGCGACGGGACGGTGCTGGCAAAGCAGCAAGGTGAGGCGGTGCTGCGGCTAGGGTTTGGAAGGAAGGAATAGAAGAAGAAGAAGGAAAAAGAAGGGGACGGCGTGCGGGGGTTGAGGAGAGAGAGAGAAAAAAAAACTTACTTTTTTTTCTTTCTCCTTTTCTCTTTTTTTTTAACCTTTCCTCAATATATATATACTTATATGTTCTTCTTTTAAAAAAATACAATAAACACATTTAATTATCTCCATAGATAATCAAATCTCCAAATGCAAGCCAAAATAAAACTCAATTAATTCTAAATAATTAAATCATATTTTAACTTAGCCAAAAAAAAAAATAAATCTCATATAATTTATCCAAGTAGCCAACATTAAAAAAAAAATAATTACAAAATAAATCAGGATGTTACATTCTCCCCCCCTTAAGAAACTTTCATCCTCGAAAGTTCTAATCCTGAAAAAGCTCGGGATAATGCACCCTCATGTCATCCTCACACTCCCACATTGCTTCCTCGAACTGTTGATTCTGCCAAAGAACCTTCACCAAAGCTATCTCCTTGTTGTGCAAAACTTTCACTTCCCTGGCTAAGATTCGAATGGGCTCCTCTTTGTAGCTCAGGTTCTCATTTAAATGCAAAGGCTCATAATCCACAACATGAGATGAGTCTGCTACGTACTTCCTCAACATGGAAACATGAAAAACATTGTGAACTGCAGAAAGAGATGGGGGCAAGGCCAGCCGGTAGGCTACAGGGCCAACCTGCTTCAAGATCTCAAATGGCCCGATGAAACAAGAGTTCAACTTACCCCTCTTACCAAACCTCAACACGCTCTTCATAGATGCCACTTTCAGAAACACCTTTCCACCTACCTCAAACTTCAGATCCTTATGCCTAACATCAACGTAACTCTTCTGCCTGCTTTGAGCCGTCAACATTCGGGCCCTAATCTTCTATATTGCCTCGTTCATGGTTTGTACTAACTCAGGTCCTAGTAATTTTCGCTCACCAACTTCATCCCAGCATACAGGTGACCTACAACTCTTCCCATAAAGGGCATCAAACGGTGACATGCAAATGGTTACCTGATAACTATTATTATAGGCAAACTTTATCAAATGCAGGTAAGAGTCCTAACTCCCTGCAAACTCTAGCACACAAGAACGTAACATATCCTCTAGTGTTTGGTTTAAACGCTCAATTTGACCGTCAGTTTGTGGGTGAAAAGCCGTACTGAAATATAAACGTGTACCCAATGCTGCGTGAAGGCTCTTCCAAAAACTGGAGGTAAATCGAGGGTCCCTATCAGACACAATGGACACTGGTACCCCGTGCAATCTTACCACTTCTTTCATATACAACTGGGCCCACCTACTCACTGAATATGTACACTTCCCTGGAATAAAATGTGCCAACTTGGTGAGTCTGTCCACTATAACCTAAATTACTGTAAAACCCTTCGCGGTTCGCGGCAAACCTACAATGAAGTCCATCGAGACATGCTCCCAATTCCATTTTGGTATGCTCAAAGGTTGCAACAAACCTGCTGGCTTTTGTCTTGGGGCCTTTACCTGCTGACACACCAAGAACTTACTGACAAACTCTAATATCTCCACTTTCATGTTATTCCACCAGTAGCAACGTTTTAGGTCTTGGTACATTTTGGTACTGCCAGGATGTATTGAAAATGGGGAGTTATGAGCTTCCCATAACAGATCGTTCTTGAGGTCACTATCTGCTGGAACACATAAACGTCTTCGAAAAGTAAGACCATTATCTACTGACAAGGAGAACTCACCACCCTGTCATGTCTTCACTTGTTACGTTACTTCAATTAAGTAAGGATCACTGCGTTGAGCACCAATGATCCTCTGCCTTAAACTTGGTTGTATTGACAATTGTGCTAACTGCGCAGAGATCTCCCCTACCACCACTGCTATCTCGACTCGCTCAAGGTCCTTACATAAACGACTATGAAAGAAAGAAAGGCCTAGTCGAAGGAGAAGGAGGCAGGCGTTAGCTTATGATTTCTGTTGTCCAATCAACTAATGGGGTTTTGGGGTGTGCAACCTGAATTGCTTAATCTATTCTAGAATGTCAAAGAAATGGTTGCCCTAATCAATAAGCGAGGTTGACGGGCGATCCTAAGGAAAGAAGAATGAAAGGGATAAGGCTTCAAGAAGAACCTAAAGAGGAAGCTCCACCGAAAGAAGAAGAGGAAATAAGACTCGAGTTTCTGGAAATATTTCAATAGGGAGTTCCATAGCGAAAACGGAGAGAGGAAAATTCAGAAAAGAGAAAAAAAAGAAGAAGATTGTGGTGATAAGGACTGCTGAATGGGTTACCTTCCTAGTTAGAGCATCCGCCACTACATTTACCTTTCCTGGGTGGTACAGAATCTCACAATCATAATCTTTCACTAGCTCCAACCACCTACGTTGTCTCATGTTTAACTCCTTCTGAGTGAAGAAGTATTTTAAACTCTAGTGGTCGGTAAACATCTGTATCTTCTCGCCATACAAATAGTGCCTCCAGATTTTTAAAGCAAAGACCACAACTGCTAACTCCAAATCATGTGTGGGATAGTTCAGTTCATGGTTCTTTAGCTGGTGAGAGGCATAAGCAACTACCTTACCTTGCGGCATCAACACACACCCAACCCTCTCTTGGAGGCATCACTGTAAATAACAAAACCACCTGTTCCATCTGGTATGGTGAGAACTGGGGCAGTAACCAACCTTTGCTTGAGATCTTGGAAATTATCCTTGCAAGCCTTACTCCAAATAAAGGAAGCTCATTTTCTTGTCAACTGGGTCAGAGAGATGGCTATACGGGAAAAGTCTTTCACAAACGACGATAATAGCCTGCCAACCCCAAGAAACTGCATACCTCTCCGACTGTGGTAGGACGAGACCAACTCGTGACTGCCTCGATCTTTGCAGGATCAATAGATACACCTTCCTTGGACACCACATACCCTAGAAAGGACACTTGCTTTACCCAGAACTCGCATTTGGTAAACTTAGCATATAACTGTTGCGCCCTCAAGGTCTCTAGAACCTTTTGTAAATGTTCCTCGTGCTCCACCTCTGTCTTCGAGTAAACCAAAATGTCATCTATAAAGACTATCACGAAGGTGTCAAGAAATTCCTTAAACACCCTATTCATCAGGTCCATGAATACTGCAGGAACCTTCGTCAACCCAAATGACATCACGACAAACTCATAATGCCCATATCTCGAACAAAAAGCTGTATTGGGGATATCACTGTCCTTTATCCTCAACTGATGATACCCCAACCAAAGATCAATCTTAGAAAACACTGTAGCTCCCTGCAACTAGTCAAAAAAGTCATTAATCCTGAAAGCGGATACTTATTTTTTATAGTCACCTTGTTTAGTTCCCTGTAGTCAATGCAGAGCCGTAATGAACCATCTTTCTTTTTCACAAACAGCACCGGCACACCTAAGGGGACACACTAGGGCATATGAAACCCTTATCCAACAACTCTTGCAACTGAACCTTAAGTTCCTTCAGTTCTGCTAGGACCATTCTGTACGAAGCTTTCGAGATAGAAGTTGTGCCTGGCTCTAACTCGATAGTCACGTACCACTGGCTCCAAAGTCAAAGAGACCTCAGGTTCTCTAGTTTCGACGACACTAGCCAAGATACTCTAGGTACCCTGGTTAAGCAACCTCTGGCTTTCATGGCAGAAATCACTTTGGGCAGGACCACGATCCCCGCCCCTTTAAATTTAAAGCTGGCTTCTATGGGAGGGTTAAAGATCACCTCCTTGCGAGAGAAATCTATACTGGCATGGTTAGCAACTAGTCAATCCATGCCCAAAATCACATCAAAATCTCGCATGTCCAAGACTAATAAAGTCACATCCAGGGTATGACTCGCTACTTCAATCTGACATGCTTTTATCTTCTCCTTTGCTAACATAATTTCTCCAGATAGAGTGGAAACTGACAACACAGAGTGCAAAAGCTCTAGTTCTAACATGGCATGCTTAACAAACAACGATGATATAAACGAATGGAATGAACCCGAATCAAACAATACTAGCACAAAATGTCCCAAGAATGGGAGCATACCTGTCACAACAGTGTCTGCTTTATCGGCCTCCTGTCGGGTGGTAGAGTAAATACGACCTTGTTGATACTAAGGCCTACCTAAACTCCTCTGTTCATGGCCTACAAACTGGTTCCCATAACCGAACGTGCTTCTAGCCAGACATCTATCTATCGAGTGCCCCTCCTGCTTACAATGAAAACAAACCCCAGTGCCTGCCAAACATCGACCATAGTGACGTCTTCCACACGAGTTACACACCGGTCGCATTCTCTCCACCATACCTGCCTCAGCAGTCTGCTACTTAAAATGTCGAGGCGGTCTGTCTGAACTTTAAACCTTCTGATGGGGGTGAGGCTTGAAAGACTTTTGATCTTCCTTCCTCTTCTGACCGGAGGAAGGTCCCACCCTAAACGCTCATGAATACTCGTCTCTTGACTATGGGTCAACCTCGGCTGCCAAGCGAAGTGCCTCAACATGAGTGGTTGGTTTGAATGCTCGCACGATACCTCGTATACTGTCTTTTAGGTCTTGAACGAACCTTTCTGCCCTCATAGCTTCCATGGCGACCAACTCCGAAGCAAACCAGGATAAGGTGTCAAACTCCTGGTCATACTCCTCCATGACCTGTGTCCCTGCCTCAGCTCTAAGAACTCCTTCTGCTTATTGTACCTCAGGTTGGCAAAGAAGTACTTCGCATAAAAGCGCTCCTTAAACTGCTTCCATGTCACTGGATCCCCTCTTACACCAACATCCTTTCTGCCGACTGCCACCAAATTTGAGCTTTATCGATAAACATAAAAATGATACGTTGCACCTTCTAATCTTCTGGGCATTTCATATAAAAAAGATTGTTTCATTCGTGGATATCTATAATTCTGTATTGGTAAGGTCATTTAGTGACCCATTGAAGGTGTTGGGATTGTGCTTCCTGAAATCTTGCAAATGTTTGGCCTCCACCGAAAGGCCTGACATGCTTTGGTTCTGGATCATGTTCTGAGTCTAGACTTGTGACACCTGATCCTGTGGTGGTGGTGTCTGATGGAACTGGGCAAACTGGGCTAGTCGTTCATCCAACATGTCCTTCACCTTACCCAACACGACTGATGTAACTGCTTCCCCAATAGTGGCTTCCCAATCTGTAACCTCTGCTGGAGCACAGGGGTGCTCTGCGTCTGTGGTGGCGTGGTCGTTTGCTGGACTCTACTTCGTGTCTGGGTTCGCTGCCACCCTGACCCTGAGGGGTCCCTCGTCGGCAAGGAATCCTCTGGTACCGAAGGGTCCTGAACTTGTGCATCTTGAAGTTGTGGATCCTCATCATGAGGATCTTGATCCTGAACTGATGGATTCTGCTCTTCAGGAATATGCCCCCTTTCGGTAACTCTATGACTGCCTCTTCCCCTAACGAACCATTTTCCTGACAGTTATTCACAACCACCCCTTAGCTACTTTTCTTACTAGCACAAAACACATCAATTGCAATCATAATGCTACTAACTCGGGTGCATATTATCCTAAATACTTTTCATAAAGAACACACCTGGTGATGACGAAGAATTCGTTATAGGCCAAAAGGAACAACCTGGACTTACATAATAAGTCAATCTATAGAACCTCAAAACACGGGTTCTGATACCAACTATAACAACCCCACCTCCTAAGACTACTAAAAGGGGATCGCTACTGCGTGCATGCATAAATATTCTCATTGAGGAAAATAAAGTAAATTAAAATAGAATAATCACGATTTTGAACTGCTTTAGGTATACAAGAAAATGTTCTGATATTATCTCAAAATCTTAAATCATTCAACCCGGGCATCCTTTTCAGCAAGAAACAAATCATAAATAATAAAAAAAAGTTTATAATAAAACCATGAATGTAATAAAAACAAAACATGCGAAAATATAAAGGGTTAAATGCGGAAGCGAAATCTAGTTCCTTTGGCACTGTCACGAATTCCTCTTGTCAGTCGTCCGAGTGTCCTTGCCCTTACCTGGAAAAAAAATAAAGATAAAGGGTGAGTATAAAATACTCAGTAAGTGATCCCATTACTGGGATTAGACTATGCATCCACGAGCAAAGAAAGATAGCCCGTGGCTCATACAGCTACATCGATTTTTGATGATGAAAGGAAAACCAAAAGACGTACTATCTTGCCTTGAAACACATGTCTAGCAGCTCGTTGGCACACCGTCAAACATGATAATAACGTGAATGTGAACCCGTTGACTCACGCATGTCTAGCGGCCCGTAGGCTCGCCGTCAAAACATGAAACATGAAAATAAAAGTAACATGAACGTAAACCTATCGGCTCATGCATGTCTAGTGGCCCGTAGGCACACCGTCAAACATGATAATAACATGAACGTAAACCTGTCAGTTCACGCATGTCTAGTGGCCCGTAGGCACACCATCAAACATGAAACTAGACCTGAAATAAAACATGCGTCAAGGTGAGACAATAAACCACTCTGCTAGTCTATTCATGCATCACATACATAATATCAATATTGATTAGAAATTTGAACATGCTCATAATACTTTAACTGTCATGCAACATGCAATCATAACGACAAACAAAATAATGCTCCATAGTCCATCAAGTAACTTTATAGGTCTAATCTAGATCGCCTGGCACGAAGGCGAAGGCACCAGTAATAGTATCACTTACCTCAACTTGGTCTCAAAAGTCTGCACAAATAACTCCTTAATAGCCCTTGGATAAAACTCAAATCAACCCTAAGACATTAACCACAAGTTTAGTTTAGCAACTATGGCCTAGAAAGTGAGTCAAAAATTAAGTAAATCCTCAAGGTCCAAGTCCAAAGGATCACCAACCAACCTACACAAAACTTACCCAAACTAAACTCTCCGTTGAAAAGAATGGTCTCTTCTTTAACAGCAACGCCCCAAAATCTTCCAAAATCCAAATCCTGAAAGTCGACACAATGGGTAATAACTAAAATTATTTCCAACACCAAGTAACACTCCAAAAAGAAACACCAACCCTTGCCCAAAATAATCCAACTCTTACCCAATCTCAAAAAGGCAGTGGCGGACGAACGACGACGACTTGGTTGGGTGCGGCGGCAGAAACGAAACTGAACGGCGAGGCGCGGCGGCAAGACAGCGGCGGATGACTGAGCGCGGTGGTGAGACAACAGCAGACGACCGACACTCTGACGCTGCGACGGGATGGCGCTGGCGAAGCAGCGAGGTGAGGCGGCACTACGTCTAGGGTTTGGAAGGAAGGAACGGAAGAAGAAGAAGGAAAAAGAAGGGGACGGCGAGCATGGGTTGAGGAGAGAGAGGGAAAAAAAACTTACCTTTTTTTTTTCTTTTTCCTTTTCTCTTTTTTTTTTTTTTTAACCTTTCCTCAAGTATAAATAACAAAACTAAACTTCTTCTTTTTCCCTTTTAAAAAAAATTCCTTAATAAATTTCCAAAATATATATATACTTATATATTTTTTCTTTTAAAAAAATCCAATAAACACATTTAATTATCTCTATAGATAATCAAATCTCCAAATGCAAGCCAAAATAAAACTCAATTAATTCCAAATTATTAAATCATATTTTAACTTAGCCAAAAAAAACATAAATCTCATATAATTTATCCTAGTAGGCAACATAAAAAAAACTTAATTACAAAATAAATCAAGATGTTACAAGGTACATCTATTATATTAAACTATTGTCTCATCAATACTAATATATTCATCATTCTTCATAATTTTACATTCCATACAATTCAAAATTTTCCATTCCATACAATCATCATTTAATTTCTTTCTTTGCCACATGTCAAGCATGCATGCTTCCATCAACTTCATCTATTCCATCTACTTCATGCTACATGCACATCGCGTGTCCAATTCAAAACATCTTCATACTATATGTATGTATGTATGTATTTGATTGAATTCCTTTATGGAAAATTTTGAAAGTTATGCATAATAGCTAATTATTCTTCCTAAAGCTACACTTGAAGCTGTATAAATCAATTAGTGTTCATTATTTTTTCCATGCACCTATAGTTGCACATATTTTAAATTAATAAATGCTTATAAACTAATGAACATATATCAAACATGTTGTGCTCTTGTATTAGCAGTTTGAGAAAGAAATTTTGAAACATTGTGATGAATATTTATCTAATATCTTTTAAGGTTGAATAAAACATACGAGCAGGTGTTTGTATAAAAAATAATGAATTTAGACCAAATAATATAATATCATTCTCTGAAGTGAATGTTTCAATATTTAATCATTGAGGTCGAAATCATGTTAATAAATGAAGAAGTAATCATTCTATTAAAACCACACATATATAATGTTTTGAAGAAAGATTTCATTTTTCAAATGTGATGCAAAAGAGACAATAATTTTTTATTTGTTGTACAATAAGAATTAAAATCCTTATTAATGAAAAAGAAACAATACGTGGAAGCAAACTTTGAGAATTTATTTGAATCTCCTAAAAAGATAGTAAGTTATCTTTTTAACTCCTAAATATGATATTATATTACAAGTTTCTTAGAATCTCTTAAAGAGATTATTGTTGTTTTTTAAAACTTCCATTTGAGATATTTGGATTTCTTTTAAATCTCCCGAAGAGAATAAGAGCAAATAATATTTATGTTTTTCATTTAGTACATCTATGCATATTATAATTAAAAGTAGACAATATATTTTCAAAAATTCAAATGCTTGAAGCGAAAAATCAAATATGATATTAAGTCATGTAGATTTGATTAAAGATTTTGAAAATTGACAATTGATATACTTTATTTTCTTGTAAATCAAAGAGAAGTTTAGTAAATTTAGAAAGTATACGTTGTAATTGATATCATCTAGAAAGATTGATAATAAGAATAATATATGGTATTTGTATACTATATCTATAGTCTTCTATGGGAAGTGCATATAGAAAAGTTATGTTTTTCCTTCTAAATTGTGTTCATATATATTTGTACATTTGAAATATATATTAACAATGAACCTAAAGTTCATCGATCCAAATATATTTTCCTTTGACATGATGAGTCATTTTGGGTCAATAGTGAAAATAATTTTTGAAAATATACATTGATATCTATTGAAGAACTAGAAGATTCTCCATCTAATAAATTGTCATGGTGTCGTGTTCTCAAGAAATTAATTATCAAACTCTCACTAGCTAAAATTGAAATTGAACTTTTCTTACTTTTGGAACAGATTCATAGTTTTATGGTTTTTGTTGATGCAACCAATTGATAGTCACATATATACTTAATATTTTGTTTTGATAATGCTAGTGAGTTTGCATCCCAAATATTTGATAATTGATTGGGATAAGTGTTAAACATCCTGTAACTTATGTTCAAATAGCAAAACTTCTAGATTTGTATGAAATCATGTTATTATGTATGCTCGATCAAAGACTAATGAACTTATGGCCAGAAGCCAAATATATTTCATATGCAAGATATGGAGTAGGTGTTTAAATTGTTCCACAACAACAATTAAGATGATGAAACAATTAAAATCTATGTTGAAATTGATTTTACATCAATTAGTTACTTTGAATCCGTGGATTGTTTTACACACAATTTAATTGTTATTAATGAGACAAATTTTCTAACATTAGAGGGAGAAATTAAGGAAAAGTTGGAAAAATAAATTGAATAAAATACATAAGTATTGTCTAGTTTGATCATCATACAGATCACTTTGAACTAGAAGTTCAAAAGATAATTCATTTGTAAAATATAACAAATCAATACTAGATTCTTTACATAACACTTACAGATGCAAGAAAGTGACCAAGTTATATCTCAATGCAACAAGTTATATACTAATGAGTCTGCAATGCAACACAACTGAAGCGTGATAGACAAATAGGTTCCAAAGATAAAGATCATCAAAAAAAGTTATTAATCAATGACTCAATTGAGAATATACATATTCTCGAAGAAATCCTAAATATGAGCACTCATAAAAATTTTGAAGTAAATGAGGAGAATAAATAGATCTCAATAAATTATATGTCATGACAAGAAAAGGATGGAACCATACTCAAATAAGTTGACAACATTTCTACATACACTATTGCTCACGATATTATTTATGAAAATGAGGATTATATACTCAGATATATTGAAAAATGTCACTACATAGAAATGATTGACTTATGTAGAAAGAAACATTCCAATAGAAATAAATTCATTTTCCAAATCATGAGAACTAGTAGTTCAGTCATTAGAGAATATCAAATATGTGGGAGTATTTGTAAGAAAAACAAATAGAATGGGTCGCAATATATAAAGCGAGACAATTTCTACAATAATTCTCGCAAAGAATTGGTATTGATCATAAGGAGACATTATCCTATGGTGGATACAATACCATGAAATATTTAATTTATCTAATTGTGGATGAAAAAAAGCTTAACATGCATCTTATGGATGTAGTTATTGTACATTTATATGAATCTCTTAATAATATATCCTTGAAGGATTAAAGGTACCAAAATCATATGAGTAAAATATTGGAGAATGATATATATATCATAGAGATTTTTATAAAACATTCCTTATGAATGTAAAATAATCATCTTATTAAATATTTGAAGATATGAGGGTATAAAAATAACCCTATTTATCTATATGCTTTTATAAAGAAATCACAACATGAGATTTACTATACATTATTTAATATATATATATATATATATTGATGATTTGAGCAAAAACTCCTTATGAGATTTCAAAGGCAATAGAGTTTCTTAAAAAATAAATTAAGATAGTAAGTTTTGTTTTAGCTTGCAAATAAAGCATAAAGCAAATGAAATTGCAACAACTTATATATAAAATATCTTACATGGACTAGTTACTTTACCATGGTGGTTCATTCACTTAGTATAAAAAAAAATTAAATCATCTGATATCAGAAAAATAATGAAGAACTTTAGGTCCTAAAGAATCATAATTTTGATAAATAAATACACTTATATCTTACTAGTTTATACACTACCTATTGTAGTATTTTTTGTAAATTTGTTACATAAATATAATATTTCTCCAAAGAAAGATTTTAGAGTAAAGTTAAACATATGCTATGTTTTTATTTGAGAATTAGTCTACATGGATTTATTATATTCTCATAAATCTAATTGTGATCTAGTTGATTGTGAAGATGTAGGTTACTTAGTACATTAAGAAGAATTTTATATTATGACAGTCTATAAAGCAAATTATAATAACTTATACTTTAATTCATGCTGAAATCATGATGATTCACGAGGCTAGCAAATAGTGTTCTTATATGAAGACAATAAATTATCAAATGACAACATCACTTTTCAACAAAATTCTTCAAAAGATGACTTGAAGGACTTATTGATGAAGGTGCTACCCTACAACAACATTTGATAAGTTAACCACAACATTTGTTTGTGACAACTAAGAGTATCAAGTGATATTTTTATGAGGGGAGTAAATATGTTACACTATTTTTCCTTCACTAGCCTATTGGATTTTTCTTAGTAAGGTTTTAATGAGACACATATTATATATTCTATGCACATCTAAGGGGGAGTATTATAAATATGATAATTATGTAGATGTCCATGCTAACTTCCGTAAGTTAAAACTCATCCATTAACCTCTCAATTAATCCTCATAATTATCTTGTCCCCTCCTTATGTTTCATTCTTGTAACCACTATTCTCACAACCCTATAAATAGAAGTTGTAGAGATCATTTGAAAACGCACCTCAATTGAGCATAATATATATGTTCTATTTTCTTCTCTCCATTTCTTTCTTATATTCTTATGTTTGTTCTTCTCTCCTCTCTATCTTATGACATTTTCAAAATTATTTATAGAAGAAGACTAATATTTTTATTTAAAAAATTAAAAATAAAATGTAGATTCTTTTCCAGATTTATTGAAGAATAAAAACTAAAATGATATTTAATTTTTTTTTTTTTGTAACAATTAATGTGTGATTCAAAAGTTTTTTTCTTTTTTTCTTTTTTTTTTTTGTAAATTCAAGTTTATTTCATTGAATTAATTATATAATGTGCAGTGAGATGAACAAACTCATAAGCTAAGTTAAATACACAAATTTAATTGCAATTTTGTGGCGCACACGCTTACTTCTCAGACGTCGTTAATTTGGTTTGAAAACCATCCTCCATGATGTGAAATCTGTTTGAATTGATTGCAGTTGGTTTTCTTAGTTTTGTATTCTAAAGAAAAATGTTAAATAAATAAATATATCAAATTAGACTCGATTTCTTAATTTTTGAGTTGCACAGAGTTAGAGTTGCAAAAGTCTAACTCGTGAACCAAATACTTCTTGGATCTTGGGAGGCATTTATCAAATCTATTCTCTTCCAAATATTTCTCTTTGTGTTCACATATATGTTTCTAGTTTCTTGTATAATAGTAAAGCCAATAAATGAAGTTTTTTTCCAAAATAGTTGAAATATCTTTAATTTTGAAAAATAGTTGTTGGTAGAAAGCTTCTTATATTATAAGTTGTCATTGTCAACCTTAATTGGGAGCTTATTTACTCATGGCTATTATGGATTCCCAAAAGCATGTTCTCTTGCAAATCATGATTTTGGTTATTAAAAGTACTTCTAATCATGAAGTTTTATCAAAATAACATTTTTATCCCTAAATTTTATTTCATAACGATTTACTAGTCTTGTTATTTTCAATCTCATATTAATAGTCTCTATATTTTAAATTTTATAACAGTATTATGGTCTCATTTGGTAATCATTTAATTTTTTTTTAAAAAAAAAAAATTAAGCCAACTTTGATAATGGTCAACTCTAGTGACCGACTGCAATCACCAACTTTATTGATCATCTCCAACGACTAACTCTAACAACCAATTGCTAAAAGAAATACTCGATTGATGAAAATGTTTATACACATTTAAAAATATTAGTTCATAGTATTTAATAGAATGTCTTTAGTATATAAATCAAACAAACTTATATATAAAAACAAGTAAAAGAACCAAATTAGGAACAACGGGTTGACAAGGCTAAGAAGCCAACTAGGAAAATCCTTCCATCACAACGAGAATAAATCTCTTCCCATCGCCTAACGAGCCAAGCCATCAACCATCATATTTTAAAAAATAATAATAAATAAATAAAAATCTCTTATGAACTTTTAATCAACTTCGTCTTATCCTCTTTTTAATCATTTTGAATCAACTTCTTTTTAATTCTTAATAAGAATCAAGTAAAACACAGTAAAGATGATTTCAAAGAACACTCATGATTTTAGTCTTACATTTTAATCCATGCAGTTGTAAACGAGTATACTAGCTTAGATGACGTTTTCACTATTCGTTTCCAAATTGTGAAACAGATTTTTGTTTTCCTATATAGAGGAACATAGCATAAGAAATCATAATCCAGCATGTTTGGCCTCATTTGGAAAAATGAAAAGCAATAAGCATGATGAAAATTAAGAAAGGGCTGTAAATATTACTAAACGGACCAGGATTAACAACATGCGCTCCCTTTTAATGATATTTTTAGTACTTATTTCAAAATTGTGAAACATGTTCATGTTTCTTTACATATAAACTGTGAAATATAACGAAAAGAATCATCATCAAACATGGTTGTTTCTCATTTGTAAATTAGAAACAAGAAATAGAATGGTGACATGAATGTTATTGATAACATCTATGACCAGAGAATGAAAAGTGACATGGGAACAAGAATTCCAAACTTTTTTTTTTTTATCTTTTAGCTTCTTCATGAATCAATATTTCTTCTAGCTAAGACTATTTACACTGATCTTGACCTACTTTAGCAGCCAAAGTTAGCTTGGTTATGAGGCGGCGAAGCCTCTTAGCTCCTGGCCCTGGCTTGATCTTCAATGGGTTTCCAACTTTTGTGCATTTTGGCTTCCCAGAGCACCACCCACCAGGGGTAAAACTCCCTTTATCATCACGTCCCAGTAGCTCCTGATCAATCTTGTCCAGCACAGGGTTGTCTTGCCGAAACTTCCGAGCAAAGGCAGCACCACTGGCTATCATCTTTTCGGTGTCGTTAATGGTGAGGGCATGAGGATGCTGTCGCGGTGGCACGTCCCAAGAGATGTAATGCAAGTCATGGTTAACTGCAGTTTTTGCAAACTCAGGCTCATTGCAGATTACAGTGTGAAAGTAGCCTTCTGGGGAGGAAACGAAGTTTGTGTAGTACATGAGAAGTGTTCTAGGGAGGTTGTCCCAACCCCATATGAGGTACTCCACAAATGAACGAGACAGAACCATCCATGCCGATCCTAGTAAAAGAAAAATCCAAGAACTCTTTTGATAACGTTTCTGTTTTTAAATGAACCAAAAGTATTCAAATTCAGTAGATTAGAATGTTAAATCTGTTATCTCATCACAAACCAGTGAACAACTTGAAAGCTGTGGGCAGAGCTCGTGGGGGGTTAACCCAAAAAACATCTGATTTGGTTGTTTTGTATAATCCAGGATCTATCATCAATGGCATTGCTCGTTTTGTCCTGCAGAAGAAATTCAAATATTGACTCATTTCACCATCATAAGGCGAGAAAGAGAGAAAGAGAGAAGAAAATGCTCACGCTTTCCATCCTAACTTGCTTGTGTGTTCAATGAAGTTCAAATTTCTATCTAGTGGTGAGAATGTGTGAAGAAGATCTGTAAGTAGCACCAAAATTTCTCCTCGTTAAATCACACCAAAGCAAGAAAAGGAAAGAAACTAGATATATTGGTGATTTTAGCTACTGAAGCTTCTATGTTCTAAACCCTCCAACCTTGTTCCATATGTTGAAAGAGAATGTGGGAAGCACTTCTCAAATTTATGCCTATCTATGTGTTCGACCAATGACAAAAAATATTCAACCGGGTCTTGGTTCACAGCTTGAACTCTCAATCAATTGATGGTAGAATGGCTAACAAGATCATAAGCAAGAAAAGTTCACTGGTGCAACCACAAGGGCTTGTATGTTGCCAAAATTTCAATTAAATGATGGAAATGGGACTGACCGTCTTGAGTGATGAGAGGGTAGTCTGAGGCACTGAGGTTGATAAACCAATCCCAATCATTGCTCCTCTTGAGAAGAATAGCACAAGCATGGAGGGTATTAGCCACCATTGTTGGTCCTCTGTAAGTAACCATATTTGCTTTGGTGATCATGAAAACATTCCCAATCTCAGCAAAAATGGACTCATTTGCCACTCTTGAAGCCAGCTCCAACCTCTCCCTTGGATGTGACTCCAGGTCCAAATGAACAACGTATTGATTCAATGGATGGTAAAGTGCTTTGAGAGTTCTCCACAGCTTCTCTAAGTCACCTTTTGATCCTGAAACCAGGTAAGCAAACCGTGGAATCATAGATGTTGGGTTCGGCGGTGGCGGAGGCTGTGGCAATCTCCCAACTTTCCTCTCAGCAAACAATGCTGCGTTAGTTTGGTTAGTGGGCATTGGAGATGGGAACATTGAGAAAATTGAATTAATTGTGTGGAGAGAAGAGATTAGACCCATGTTGAAGGAAGTGACAAGGAGGAATATACATATTAGAGAGCTTATCACAAGAGGAAATAGCCATTTCTTCTCTAAGCCGGGATGCCCCATAGCAGAATCTTATCATAAGTTCTTGCAAATCAAACTCTCATCTACTTGGGCTTTTGCAACTCCAATCAATAGCCTTTAATCAAACAAGTAAATGACATTTAGACTTTACAAGAACATGATCAAATGAACAGAAAAATTGCTGAAAAAGTACACTCAGAAAAAGACACCAATATCTAGCATTAACATTCGTTTTCACAAAGTAACAAGAGTTTTCCTTATTGAAACAGAGTGAAACAAGTCCAAATAACATTGATTTTGGCCAAAACTCAGGTAAAATGACCATATAAACCTATCATTTCCATCTGATGAACACAATTAACAAGACAGGAAATGTTAGAAACACAATGAGGATTAACTAACATATCTCTCTCTCCAAAATTCTAGGAATCCAAGTCAATAAAACAGTAACAAACCCTAATCTGTACACTCAGTAACAGGCAGCAGATTCAATTGAACATTCATGTAACAGACCACCAGCAGGTAAAGAAGGCTAAAACACCAATAAGAATCCTACAACAAGCCCGACCCAGATAAGAAAATCGATTTATCAAATCAATCCAGATACCAGAAAAAGAAAAAGGCAACAACAACTCAAATCATTCGTAATATCAGACGCACAAAACGAAAACAGAGCAGAGTGTTGTTACATAACAAATAAGAAGAAACTAAAACCGAAGAATACCCAGAAATGGTTACACCAGGGAGACCAAAAAAAGAGCAGCAATATGATTCAAACCCAGAAGAGAATCAAAACTGGACGAACAGAAGAAGAAGATGATGATGGTGGAATAAATGAAGCAGAAGGCGACATGGGTTTGCTGTACGCACGTCCAAAGAAGAAGGAAGAATATTAAAAAAGAAAAGGGGAAAAAAATAATAAAAGGATTGTTGGGATTTTTTTGAGTTAGCCAGAGAAGGTGAAAGTCAGAGATGGGAAAATAAAATAATGAAGAGAAAGAGAGGGGAATTGGGGTTAGCCATTACCATTTCTGTTATAGCTTTCTTTGGGATCTTGACCAAGACAACGGCTACTTTCCCTACCATTGATTGATATATAAATATATATATGTTGAGTGTTTGGAATCTCGACCAATCTTTCAAGACAATGTCTGACTCTACAATATTTGGATACCAATAAAACTCGTAAGAAATTAATTCATAGGTAGGCGTCCACTATGAATTGAACTGAACTCTTACCCTCTTAGAAAGTGTTTTAAGGCAATAAATTGGTTATTATAATTGGGTTATAATAATTTGTTTTTAAGGTGTACATTCTTTTTGTTTGGTTATAATAGTATGTGTTTAAGGTATAAACTATTTTATTTTAAGAATGAAATAGTAAACACTATAGCAAATAATAAAAAGAATGAATGTAAAATAGTAAATATCATAGCAAATGAGAATTTTGAAATAATGTTGCTAATTGAGGACTAAAAAATAACTGTAGCAAAATATGATTATTATAGTCTTAATTCTTATCCCAAACGTCCCTTTAGTCATTTGTTGAGACTATATCTCATTTTTACCATTAGGCAAACCCATGATGGTTCCTTAATGGTTCTCTCTTTTATTTCTCTTTTCATTTATTTTATTGCTTAAAATATCATTTTCATCCCATGTTTTAAAATTTGTTCACTTTTAGTTTCTATGCCTTCGAAGATCCACTTTTAGTGCATATTTTTCATAAATCTTATCTAAATTTGTTAAATAATAATAATAATTTAGACAAATTACAAAAATTAAAACATGTGATATCTACAATTACACTCTCAAACTTTTAATTATAAAAATTGAGTTCACATCAAAACCTTCCTAACTAACAATGTTTTTGGACTTTCTTGAAATCTTAGGATAGAATTGTAGATAATCTTATTCAAATCTTATGTAATCTTTTCCATTTTTTTTTTTTTTTTCAGATTTTAACATTCCCAAATCTTACACCAATTTTGATGGTTTGGATGTGGCGTAATAAATTTTTAATCAAGATTGATCTCGAAAGTAAAGAATCGAGAAAAACTATTATAACTAATTGACAAAAACAAATGTTAACGATAAAAGGTGAAAATTTTTAGGGTTATTTTTTACCATTTTGTATTGGACTCCTTCAAACATATATATTTATTATTTCTTGATTAAAAACCGGTTTGTATCTTCTTCCGAACTAATAGAAAGGATTTGTCCTATATTTAAAATAAATAAATAACGGATCTTGTCCTCAAATAATTAATAATGGGATCGCCTTGCTTTCCATATATTGTTTATTTATTAAATAAAATATCGATAAAAAGATTTCCCAATTAAATTGCAATTGAGATAAAACGATTGAAAGTAATAAATAAATTATACAAATAAAATAAGACATGCATGCATGGATGGTTAAATCCTATTGGTATAATTCTTGTTTGGTTTCATGTTATTATTATTATTATTTTGGATTTTGACTAGGGATTAAATTATTTTGATCAATTATAGTAAAAAATGGAGAAAAAAACCATTTTTTTTTTTTTTTTTTTAGTTTTCAAAGCTAGGCTTAATTTTTTAAAATCGTAGAAAATTGAAGTATTTATTAGAACGACTAACAAGATATTAGTATAAAAGAGAATAGTTTTCTTTTCATTTACACTCATAGTATATACCTATTTGTACAACTAAACCAGCCCAACTGAAAATTAATTTTTTTTATTAAAAAAAAACAGGCAAATTTAGTATTTTCTGACCCCTCACTAGCATGTTGAGAAAATAAGATCTAAGATTTTGTTTTTTTTAGTTTATACCTTTGCTATATGTATGCATTTATGAGAGTGTTGAACTCAATTAATTCAACTCAATCTATACTGGTTGGATTGGATTGGTTCATCTGTTTATCTAAAATAATTTAAACCAATCCGAATTTATTATTGATTTCAAAAAGTATGTTTATTTTACATATGATGCAATCATATATATACAAATATTTATTTTAAATTTATTTAATTTCATGATTTTTTGGATAATTTATTCTTCCACCATTCTTAAAAATAATTTTTTTTAGTACTTTGGAAAAAAAAACTATCCTAATCTAAATTGAAATTCAATTGTTACTCTTAATTCAATTAAATCTTTTACATATTAACAATTTACTTATTTTTGGAACAACAATTTAAAACAATCGATTCGCTTCGTTCCTCAGTAACATTCGAGGTAGAGTTTCATGATTTTGAAAACTGAAAATGTTTGATTTTTTATGATTGTATCTGTTGTACCGTATATGGACCATAGTAGTTTCTATCGTTTTTTCTCTTCATCTACTCTTAACAAGATACATGCTAATGGGTTTCTGTTTTTTAGTACTGTAAATATGTAGCCTAGTTGTTTTAGTATTTTCAAATGTTTTGAAAAATAATATAGATAATTTTAGTATAATGTATAAATACTATTGTTTATATATCGTTTTTGAGTTCTTGTTTTAATAGGTTCATAAATCATTGTCAAAAATATGTAGTTATACATCAAGTGACATGCTATAAATTGGTAACATGTAGACGTTGTTATTTGATATGGTATTGCATTGTACATTTTATGATACAATGTGCAAATATATATATATATATATATATATATATATTGTATTTCATATTTTTTAATAAATGTGATATACATCCGTTGATAGATATATAATGAATATACCCTAATATGACAAAAATATTGTTGCCAACATTTTCTTTTATCATGTAAGTTTATTACAAATATACATGTGTATATCTAAAAAATAAATATAATATCTACGTATATATTCTAATAAATTTCACAAGATGAAGAAAATAAGTTCTAAAAGTTAAACATGTGAAACCAAAAAAAATGTGGAAGTGTCAACTTCATCAGATTTTTACAATCATTTATTTGAAGACATGACAAATGATTCCATATCATTAAGAATATTAGATAACATAACAAATTAAAGAAGAAAAGGAAATGGAAACAATTGGAACACAATTGAAATATATTGATGAATGTATTTATAATATACCTGACAATATATTATATACACTTTTTGTATATACCATGGGATATCTAAATATCTAACATCCTACGTATACATAGGTATACATAAAAAAATACATATGAAGAAATGTAATATTAGAATATTTGACATTTTGAATACGTAGTGGTAAATCTACGAATATAAAATAGAATATAATGTATGACACATCAAAATTGAATACTATGATATTTCTAATACATACAAACTAAATATACACATGTATACATAAATAGAGTCGCAACTACTTAGTAACAAGATTCTAGAACACTATCGAATCTACCAAAAATAAAGATAAAAAATAGTAAGAACAAAGCGAAAAAGTATGAAAAGAAATGATAACTATAACTATCAGGTGAATGAGAAATGACAACTGTAACTATGAGGTGAGTGATTTTCCACGTAAAATTAAACCAAATCTCTAAAGGAAAATTAAACAAATCTCCTACCATTAAGAAAACTTAAATTTGGATAATTCTATATTAAATTCACTGTAAAAACTCGTTAGTATAAATTAGAATTTTAGATATTCGTCATATATCAATTTAGGCATAGTTTAATTGATTAAAATATGTCTTCAACCCAAGAAGTTTGAAGTTTGAATCATCCTCCATTATTTGTTGTTGGAAAAAAAAAATCTAGTTGACTCAAGTATAATTTATCAAGATAGTAGTAATTTTGTTGCAGATTTAATTCGCATATTGAGAGCTACGATATTTAAAAATGAATGAATTAAGGTAAATGGTTGATGTAAAACTGGTCTAAGAATTGGACAAATGGTGAAAATGAAAGTATCCTTAAAAAAAAAAATACTATATTAAGGTAAGAACATTTATTAACTGTTTTTTTAAAAAAGTTAAGGGTACTAATGCAACTTTTAAAAATTTTAAAATATTTTTTGAAATAAATTAATGACGATTTGTATTCATGTACGTTACGATAATGGTATTTTCTTTAACCTTAAAAGTTGAGTGATATTGTGAAATAAATTACTAATAGTTTATATCTAATATTAATTATAAGATAATTATTTTTTAAATGGTTTTTTATTAGCTTGGGAGTGTATATATATAATTTAAAGATTGTAATGGGTAATAACCACTGGCCGGTGGGTTTAAGGTAATCGAGGGATGAGGGATAGTTTCGTCATTTGGAAGGTCAACGGATCTAAGCCTCGGGCTGTTCGCAACCGTCTGATCAAAAATCGTGAACGGAACAGCCAATAGAAATGTACATAGTGGGACCCACCAGAAAGAACTATCCGGTGCGACACGTGGCAACATATGGGCCTAAACCGTTTTCAAATGCGCGTACATTGACTTGGGCCGCTGACCGTGTACACCCCAGCCCATAGGATAATTGCCAATCAAATGGGATAAATTGCATTTTTTTTTTTAATGTTTTCCAAATATCAAGTTAAAAAGTGTCTTTCATTCGATTACATTTGGTGTTATTTATTTGTATTCTATATCTATACTATCATATGGAGTCTATGTCTAAGTCTATAAACGAAAAATGCAAATTGATTAACAAATGGAGGATGCTGATTGCGTCTAAAAATTACGTTGTATCGTTACTGTTACGGTTATAGTTATAGTTATGGTTATGATTATCATTATTGTAGGTTGACCTCAGAGATAAAGGTAACCAAAATGGTAACAATAGATTTGACAAAATTCATGATTTCAAATTCAAATAATGGAATTTCATTATAATTACACCAATTTTCATTATAAATTGGTAAATATGACCTTTGATTTTTCCTAATAATATATACTTAACTATTCACTTGTTTATTTGGAATAACTTGTTTGAACAATGTTTTTTTAGGAATTTAGATTGTGTCAGTATATATCTAGTGGACAATAGTGTGTTTTCTTTTTAAAGAATCTTAATAAAATTAACTTTCAAATTGATTCAAGTTTTTAAATTATTATTTTAAAGAATTCTTTTGATGATTAAAAAAAATCTACACTAAACACACTTTCCATTATTAATTTCCATATATAATTTGGTTAAGAAGTAAGGTTTGTTTTCCTGAATTATTCCTACCCCAATATAAATTCCGGGTTCTTAATTTGTCGAATCGACAATCAATATGTCACGAAGTCATTTAAAAAATTATAGTGGAAAATATGAGATGAAATTAGAAATTTTCCACTTTTTCTCTGGACCATCTCATTTGTTTTTCTAAGAGTAGTCGACTGTATCATTTCAATTAATTTGTTTTTCTGATGTGTAATAGTTTGAGTAAACTATAAAATACTCATCATTGAAGGGAGTCAAATACGAGCTAAGTGAATAATTATGGCCTTGCAAATCTACTATGCCAAGTGTTTTGAACTAGCTCATTTGCAAATCTACTATGCCAAGTGTTTTGAACTAGCTTATTTGCAGTTCCTAGCATAATCCATGATAGTGTTGTCTTTTATATAGGAGTTGTATATATGGTAGTGGTCTAGTGGGTTAGTGGTTTGTACTAGTGAGAGAATTTTGAGGGTATAGTGGTATATTTCTCAAGTGGGAATGATTGCAATAGTTACATGGTAAAATAAGATTCAATTTCTAATGTCTTCACCTAATTTGTTTTTGACATTTTTGTTGGCATGTGTGTGAAAGTTAGGGAATAAAAAGCAGCTTAGCTTTCATGATAATAGGAATCAAATGAAAAATATCACATTAATTATCATTGAGTTAAGCTGATTTTAACATATACTAAATAGTTAAGATAACATAAATTATTAATGATAAATATAGTTTTATGTTCTTATATTTAATAATTAATTGAAATCAATAGTAATAATTAGTTGTTATTAAGATGGAATTTAAAGTTCCATGATAGCGACATAAATGGAATTTATGAAAGAAATCAATTATTTAAATATTTGTTTGAAAACCCGTAACGAAACTAGGGGTGTTAAAAAAACTCGGTAATCCGACCAACCCGAACTACCCATTATGGTTTGGGTTGGGTTAAAAATGTTAAAAAAATATTAAATTCGGGTTGGGTCAAGGGTTACCCAATTTCAGGATTAGGTTGGGTTGAGTTGGGTTGACCCTCCAAAAAAGAATTAATAGGGTTCATTATTAGTCAATCCAAATTTTTTGGTTGGTCCACAAGAATTTTCCAATCCAGCCCAACTCGGATTATGTACACCCCTAAACAAAACTGTAAAATAAATAGTTTTTATGGACTTTTGTTATTGATTCATTAAAAAAATTATTTACTTAGGTAAACAAATCTAAACACATACATAAAGTATATATATAAATAAAGGCACGTGTAATGTGTTAGCTATACATGTTATCTTCATCCTTTCAATCTCATGCTCCAATAATTGTTTTTTCATCTATAATTTTTCCCAAACTCAAAATTCCCAAATTTAATTAGCACTACACAAACTTTTCAGGTCCATAAATTTATTGATAAAGGCTTTCAAAAATCTTTTTAGGAAAAAAATCTCCAAAACTCTAGAGATTTAAGGTTGAAAGATTTGATAACTATTTTATTTTTGTTTTTGAAAAGTAAGCATATCAACGTTACTTTTATTTTTAATTTTCTTTTCAAATGCTATGTTTGGTAATTATTTTACATTTTATTTTTGTTTTAAAAATTAAATTTATAGATACTGTTTTAAAATTTTTTTTCTTTTGTTATATATTTTTCATCAATAATTAAAAAAAAAAAAAAAAAACAAAGTCAATTTTGAAAAATAAAAAAATAGCTTTTAAAAAATTATTTTTATTTTTTTGAATTTGACTCCGAATGTATCCATTATATTAAGAAATATGTAAATCATCTCAAAAAATAGGATGAAACGGACTTATTTTAAAAAATAAAAAATCAAATTAATATCAAACGGTTTAAAATGGGAAAAAAAAAAAGCAATTGAGGTATAATTGGGAAAAAAAAGTCAAGCACGGGAGTATCTAAATTGTTATATTTAAATCCAAGTAAGGGTATTATGGTGGTAGGATTTGTCAATGTGTCCTTATTAAGGGCACCGGAAATCCACGTGTTAACACGTGGGGATTCAATTGACTCACCGAGGGAGACAAAATTATGATATAAACTCTAAAATGCAAGGGTATTGAAGTCATTGCATATTTGCAGTGGCCCACATCTTAAAGACAAAACTGCGCAGTTATTATGTTGCAGTATGAGCCACGCGCCTTTTGAGTTTTGCATAACCAACCAAGTACCATAGGTTTTTGCCCCCACTACCGTTTTCCTTTCTTTCTTTTGCATTGCCAAAAAATAGCCCTATTAAAATTTCACTTTTTAACCTTTGCACGTTTTCTAAAATTTTGTTCAACTAGTTTTTTTCGATATGAAATTCATCACGGAGATTTAGTTAAAAATTAATTTTTTAAATTTATCGATAGTTTTAGACTTTCTCGTTGAAATATTATCAATTTTTTTTTTCTAAATCTATAGATCTCAAATGCACTATAATTTTTAAATTTTGTAAATGATCAAATTCTGCAAATAAAAAAAAATAAATTTTGGTAAAATATAAAGAATCTCGACGTTAATCTGTCCGAGATTTCATCGAGAAAATCCAAACATATAGAATGTCGGTGTTAATTTTGTTCAAGATACACCGACATTCTCTATATCTCCCAAACCTTCTTAAAATTTTGTTGAAATATTTGAAAAATTAAATAAAATTTGATATAAAATTTGAAAGATTACATCATATTTAGAAAAATGATAGAATGTTTGTGTTAACGGCCAAGATCTGTCCAAAACAATCGATAATTTATAAAAAGTTAAATTTTTTATGTAAATTTGGTCGATCCGAGGCAAAATAGTCTGAGAAAAACTATTGTAATGAATTTTCAGAAAAATATACTAGTTTTGAAAAATGAAAATATGAAGAGGTGTAATTTTTCAAATTATCTATTTAATCCTTATATTTATAAGATATTTTTAAATAGTTCCCAAAATTGATTTATTTAAACAAAATAAAAATTGTTTCATCTCTCTTGGTTTATTTTTCATTTCACCTTTTATTGACCTTACTTCTTTCTTTTCTTTTTTTCTTTTTTTTTTTAATTATTATTTTTTTTAAAGATATTAAATTGCAATAAAATAAAGAAGACTTTTAAGTCACATTCAAAATACAAACACAACTAAATAAACTAAGACGAGAGTAATAACAAAAACAAACAAATATATAGAAAAGAAATCAAAATAGGTGAACCTAGTTAAGTCTCCCCAATAGAAGCCTCAACAACATAGAAGAATTATTGAAAACTCACTCTCATTTTTGTTTTGTTAGGTTAAATGCATTTAGTGATATGTATAAGACAGATTTATAAATTTTAAAAATTATTAAACAGGTTTTTAAATGCTCGATTATGTATCTAATAGATCATATATTTTTTTCAATATTTCTAAGAAAAATATCAATTTATATCCTTAAACTTTGGTGTTGTGTCAATGAAAACCCCAAACTAATAATTATATCAATTTAAATTCAATTTTCGTAATTTTATCAACTTATATTGTCATTATTATTTTTTTAACCAATATCGTGTGAAACTTGTAATTTGACATAGCTAATTTTCCACATTTTTACAAGTTAATCAATTTAGACAATTCTTTATGATTATCATAAAAATTATCCATGCATTACCTCTCAAACGTGAGTGTTTTGCCTCAAATGTCAGTTTAACAAAAATGATGATTAGAGTTAATGCATTGACGATTTTCAAAGGGAATTATGTTTAGAAATATAAATTGAGATGTTTATGAACTTTTACGAGTTTAGCTTATACAATTATAAGTCTTATATATGTAATGAAAGGTATAATCGATAAAATTATTATTTTATAGTTTAAATTAATGCAACTGGTAAAGTTTATAGTATAAATTGATATTTTTTTCCTACTCTACGTCCATATTTTTGTCTCTAGGGTCCACTCACATCTCTCTTTTTCGTTAATTTTGTTTTGCTTTGTCGGCTATAATAATACACGCATTTTAATCTTCTTTATTTTTATCTTTTTGAATTTGATTTGATTATATCAATTACTCACATTTTATCTATCTATTTATTTTTGGAGGTAATTGAGTATTCAAGGAATACATATTTAACATGTTTGTTTTTTTTAAACGTCTTTGAAATAATAAAAACCATGGAAACAATTGTTTCGAAAAAAAAAAAAAATCATGAAAAAAATAGTTTTTTTTTATGCTTCTTACGCATATTTTAAATTTAAGTTTTTAAAATGTAAGATTATAGTAAAAGGATGAAACTTTGATATATATATATATATAAAGGAATTTCAATAAATATATTATTCATCCTTTTCATATTGTAGATTAAACTCGTCTTTATTAAACTTAAACTATGTGTAATATAGTACATTGTAATGTAATAATTGTATCAATTGTATGACATAATATAGGTTCATAAGTTATTAGATAATAATTGAAATTTATTGTATTATTTATTTAGTAAGTGAAACCATGGTTTATTTAGAACTACACTAAAAGTACATTTCTAATTTTTTTTTTCAAATTGAGGTTTAGTTTATAATATTGTTAACAAACACATATTTGAGAATACTGGAAAAACTAAATACAACTCTATAATTTTTTTTAATGGATCTCTCTTTTTTAATTTATGTTTCCACATCACCAACTAAATACACGATTAGATTTTTTTACTTGTATATAACTATCTCGATCTAAATAGAATGAAGTTAGAATTAGAAAAAATCGTCTATAATGTAAGATAAAATAAGAAAAGATGAATTTGTGTTGTATATAAAAATGAATAAAAATTTGTGATATTCTTTAAATTCAACCTAATTTTATGATTTGAAGTAAATTTTTTCAAAAGTAATTTGCTACTTGTAATTTATTAAGAGAAAAATATATGGTTTTGAGATGAGCCAAGGTTTCAAAATTATTATGTTAAGGGTAAAAGATAGAGAAAAGTCAATCTATTGATGCATTAGTAACCTTCAAGTAACCGATAGTCTGGATTCCATCCCTAGAAAAAGTCAACTTAAATAATTGACTCTTTTTTTTCCCCTCAAATTACTATTAACTAAATTCTAAAAATTCTTAATAATTTTAATTATAAATAATTTCATTTATCTTGATTATTCATAGAAAATTCAAACTAAGGAAACAAATCTGTAAACGCCAATTTTAGACTAGGAAACAAGGAGCCCTCTAGTATTTACTAAATGCAGTTCAACTTTACCATTTATTTAAAAAATATCCATGTACTTCTCAAAAATCACAAATATTATCCTTAAATTCTCATAAAAGATTTTTTTTTAAATTTTTTAATAGAGTAAAATTTTTTTAATGTTAGGCAAAAATTGAGACATAATATAGTGTGTAGAGATATCCACTTTCCATATGAGGACGACATGCTATAAGACCCCACCCCGATTTCCCAATTAGGCGATGAATGAAGGCGATAATGGAAAAAAATTCCTAAAAGCTAAATGAGGATAGAGATAAGGAACGAATATGTTTGAATTAGTGTAAAAAATAATGAATGTATTTGGATTAGCATAAAAAAATAGTATATTTAAATTCTAATAAAATTTAAATTATGTATATGAATAATTTGATAGATAATCATTTTTGAAAATTTTGAGTAATTTTTCTTTAAATTATAATTATTTATTGGAACTAATCATATAAAAATTAACAATTTCAATATGTTAATTGTTTTTCTTTTAAAATCAAATGCAGAAAAAATTTTCGCAGAAAATCTGATCCTCGCAAATTTTCGGTAAAAAATCCCTACCTCAATCCATTTGGGAAATTTGACGAGGACAGATAATGAAATGGGGAGGAGAAAGTCATTCCCGACCCAACTCCATGGACATCTCTAATAGTGTAGCAACAATTTAGAATAGATCATCACATGATATTAAATCATCGTCATAGAGTTTTGACTCTTAATTTAGGTTCAAAATTTTAGTCTAAAGAGTTCTCGGCCTTATAATTAAAAATCATCAATTTTATAGTTTATTAACTTATTAAATCGTAGGCCCACTTCACTCTTTGTTCGAAAATGCCCCTCAACCTATTTTTATATATTGTAAAACAAAGTTGAAAATATTTGTTACAGTTTAGTTTGAATTCTAATTTAAATTCTCCCTCACATCTCAATCTAAATCTATATGAATCCAAAAACGGCAACAATAATTCTGATACGATTCTTTGAAAATTAAAACAAGAAAAAAGAAAAAGGAATCAACATTTCACCAGTCGATCTGTGGAAAAGGGATGTGTATAATTCTTGAAGAGACTAAACAAAGATTACATTTTATTTTGTTTGATAATAGATTATGAAAACCAAGAACGATTTCTTTTTTCTTTTTCCATAAAAAGACGATAAATTTGTGTTGCCCATTTGAAGAAGGCAGAAGAAGAGAAAGGAAAGTAAAATAAAAATAAAATTTTGATGAAAAAGAAAAAAAAAATAGAAATCGAAATGGAAAAAGCCCATTAAAATCATAGGGAGCGAACAAACACCTACCCTGTGAAAAATTGATATATAGATCGACTAGTCTCTTCCATTTTTTCTGTTCTTCTCTATCTTTCTCTGTCACTGAACCCCTCTATTTTGAAGAGAGAGAAGTTGTTTGAGATTAAAAATAGAGGGCGAGATCTGGCTCTGACCCATTTCTTTCTTTTTTCCTTTCTGGGTTTTTGTCTAAATTCGGAATTCGAGATCCCTTCGTTCAAAAAGGGTCGTCTTCCTCTTCTTCTTCTTCTTCTTCTTCTTCTTATTTACCTGCTTCCATTACTGGTAATTATTCTTTCTTTTATTGGGTTTTTTTCATGTTTCTCTCTATGTCTCTTCATTTCTGTGAATTGGGATTTTCTGATTCTCTTTTTAGATACCCTTTTCTTGTTTGATTTCATATGATTAGGTTCGATCTTTCACCATCTGTTTGTTTTGTTTTGTTATTTCATACCCTTTTCTTCTTTTGAATCCCTTTTTGTGGGGGGTATTTTTTTTTTTTTTTTCCATCTTGAATTCTTGAATCCAAGGAGAATTTATTGTTGTTTGGATGTTTCTTCTTTGCGTTGTTAATTGACAGATCTGTTCTTTTGAAACTGAAATTTTATTTTTGGTTGGTTTTATTAGGAATTGTAATCTGTTCTTGATGATGTTTTGGTCAACCAATTATGAATGTTTGGATTGTTTTCTTTTTTTCTTAATCAAATGGGTGTTTTGGTTTTGATAGTTCAATTATAGGTTAAATTGTTTTTTTGCCATATTGCATCAGGATCTTTTAGTTCCCTGTGCTGGGAGCTATGGGTGTTGAGGTAGTTGGATTTGAGATGGTCAAGGGACCACTTGATTCTGTACCGGCTGCAGATAATTCTGTTTTGAAAAGCAAGGAAAATGGAGATTTGGATCAATTGCCTGAAAAAAATGCTCCTATAAAATTTGGTTCTCATGAAGATGAACCTGTTAAAGAGCAGGCAGATGGTTCTTCAACCACTAATGTCCCAAAAGATGCTGCTGATGAATGGCCTGCACCTAAGCAAATCCATACCTTCTATTTTGTGAGGCATCGGGCGTACGACGATCCGAATGTCAAGGCGAAAATTGATTTGGCTGATAAAGAGATACAGAAGAGGAGTCAAGCTCGGTTTCAAATCACTGAAGCACTCAAGGGAAAAAGGGTAAGAAAAAAGGGTTCTGTGTTTGACAAATTGGTGCTTGAAATGGATATGGCAGTATACTTTTTTATTCTTTGAAGCATAATTTGATAGAAACACACACACACACTTCTTTCCTTGTTCGTCTCTTAATTCTATGTGTGATGACTATGCATGTGAAGGGAAATAATCTGATCAAAGCATGAAGTCAAATGAAGCCTCTAATTAGTTCGAGGAATAGTTGTTAGCTCCAATTTTGAGTTGGTTTCTATCCAAAGCACGATATATAATTCAATTTTTGGAAGACTTTCTATTATGTGCAAAATATATTACTCAAATTTGTTAAGATCGAGCTAAAAAGGGGAAGAAAAGGATCATCTTGTATGAAAGAATCAAATTGATTATCATAATTTGAAAGGGTTTGGAGTTATGTCTCATTGACCTTGGTAGAGGCACTTAAACTAGCTATAGTCGTGCATGGAAAAATGAAATAGATTACATGGATGAAATAAAGAGTATATACTTTTCCTGTGCGTTAAAATGTTCTATGTTTCTTTTTCTGAGTTGTGTAAATTGTGTGCAATCACTACAGCTAGCTTATTTACGGGATATTAAAATGTTCAATCACTAGTCTGACCTTTCATGTTCCATACTTCATTGTGTTTAATTTATTATTACATCTACAGGGGGAACGAGCAGAGTTGATTACTCAGATGAAAGCTCTGAGAGATGACAACAGGCAATTTAAATCAATTGTTGACGAGAAAATTAAGGAGATTGAACCTCTTAATCAAGCTCTTGGCAAGCTCCGTAATGCAAACAATGCTGGTCGCAATGGTGGTTTATGTTCATCTGAGGAAGAGCTTAATGCTGTTGTAGGTTTTTTTTTTCGAGTTCTTAGAAAATATCAAAACCACTAATTTCTTTCACTCTGATGTGGGATTCACTTCTTTTTCTCTCCTGATCTTCCCTCTTTGATGCCATTTGGGTTGCTGGCTGCAGATTCAGAGCCTGCAATACCATATACAACATGAGAGCATTCCACTTTCTGAGGAAAAGCAAATTTTAAGAGAAATTAAACAGCTTGAAGGGACAAGGGAGAAAGTTATTGCTAATGCTGCTATGAGAGCAAAGCTTCAGGATTCAATGGTACATAAAGAAGCCCTCCAAGATCAAGTCAAGGTTAGGAACTGTGAAGTTAAATTCAATTCTGTTTTACCAATTAACTTCTGTAATGCAATAAGTTCACATGTCTTACAAATCATGCTAATGTAGATTATCGGTGGTGATTTGGATGGAGTGAGGAAGGAACAACAAGCAGTTAGAGCCAAGATAAAGCAACTCGATGATGCCTTGAAGGCAATAGACAATGATATTAAAACTTTGCAGGATGAGCTAACTTCTGTTACAGAGAAGAGAGGCAGGGCTCATGAAAGCATTCAGCAACTTAGGAAGAACCGTGACGAGGGGGTGTGTTGGATTATTTGATCTTACAATTTTATTTCTATAACTGTTTATATTGTTCTCTGCAGCAGGGTAGTTGATGCTAGTTCATGCAGCTGTGATAGAATATTAATTATCCCTCGTGAGCAAGTTGAATCGAACACTTCGAAAATATATAGGCAAAGTTTGATAATCTATGAATAATAATCAATCTCTATTCTAACTCCACTTTGTCTTAGTTTGACAGACTAAGAAGATAGTTTGGATTAAGATTAATCTATTTTATTTGAATTTTAGTGAAGAACTGTTTTAGAAGTACGGAGAATATTGAAAACAAAAACACGAGTCCAATTAAGTAATGCCCCTGCCTTCTATTCTGTAATTAGAGGCTTCTTTAAAAAGTGGAGTTTGGGTTTTTTGAATGCAACTATTCAATTTTAAGTTTCTTCACATGAAGTTTCAGCCTCGAACTAAATAAAAACAACATACTCAGAGAATAACAGAGTTTGGAAATGATGTTTATACATTTGGAGTATAATTCGGGATTGGGTTTGTACCTTATGTTACCTTCTTTTTCATATTCATCTGGTTAGTTATAATGAGTTTTGAGATGGTTTTTGGTTGGATGTTATTTTGTTTCCAGAATGCCCACTTTTATCAAAGCCGATCACTCTTAAACAAAGCTAGAGAACTTGCTGCAAAGAAGGACGTCAAGGCCCTTGAGGAGCTTGCTTTTAATGAGGTTTGTTGAATTATGTTTCTTTTAGTAAGAACATTTCTTGTTAATCTTAATTTTCCCAAAATTGCTCATTCCTTCGCTTTGTAACTTCAAAACTTCTGTCGATCAGGTTGAGAAGTTTATGTCCCTCTGGAATGGTGATAAGGCTTTCAGGGATGACTATGAGAAAAGAATTCTTCCATCATTGGATATTCGACAGATGAGTAGGGATGGTCGGATAAGGAACCCTGACGAGAAGCCAATACTTGCACCTGCAGAACCTGCACCCCCTCAAACTGAGATGGCAGCAAAACCTAACATTAAACGAACTAAGGAAGAACCCAAACCAGTACCATCTGATACTCTTCCAGCTCAGAAAGTTGATAAAGAAGTTAAACACAAAGCTGGAAAACCCATACGCCCCTTGGAGCAAGAGGATAAAGCGGAGGAGGAGATCCCTGGTTTAGAAAAATTGTCAAAGGACATCCCTAAAGAACCCGAGGTCGATCCTGCAAAATTGAAGGAAATGAAGAGGGCTGAGGAAATCGCAAAAGCTAAACTAGCCATGGAAAGGAAGAAGAAATTGCAAGAGAAAGCAGCTGCGAAAGCCTCTCTACGAGCTCAAAAGGAAGCAGAAAAGAAATTGAAGGAAATTATTTATATATACACATATAGTTGTCAGTTGTGAAATACATTCTTCTTAAGTGCATTCATGATAGTGATATGTTTCTGTATTTACCTCAGGACCGTGAAAAGAAAGCAAAGAAGAAGGCGACAGCATCTGGATCCGCCACACTTACTGATGAAGAACCTGTGGATGCTGATGCTGGTGCAGTTCAGGAGGAATCTACAGAACTTGAAAAGGTTAATGAAAGTGCTGAAGCTCCGGTTCCAGTTAAGACTAAAATCCCGAAGGAGTCTGGCGGTAGGAACCGTGGCAGGCAAAGAGGGCTGGATTCTGTTCCGAAAGTGATTCGGAAACGCAAGAAGTCGATCAATTACTTGGACTGGGCTGGTCCTGCTGCTGCTGGTGCTGCAGTTTTACTTGTGATCCTTCTGGTTCTTGGATATTACTACTACTACCTTCTCTAAAAACCATGAAAGTAGGAGTTAGAAGAGGTTTATGGATGGGACAAATTTTCTGTTGATGATGAGTATGCTGATGATGAGTGGCTTTAGATGATCAGTTATATTTTTAATTATGTTTATTTCTGTTTATTTCATCCTTACTGGGGATGGACTCAACTCATAATGGTTGGCATTTTAGTCAGGTTCACAGTATTTACTGAGGTTGAAAACATGCATTTTGGTTCTTTCAATGTATTTCCAAATTTTGACTTTGATCAATCTCCATTGCTGATATATATCTTGAGGCCTCAAATTTGCCTTTTTGTAATAGATGAATTATTGGCTTGTTGCCATTTTGACTGTTTCTAAAAGCATTGTGTACATGCAGGAGAGAAAATGAAGGTTACTCGTATATTGTTATTTATGAGCTTTGTTCATCATGAATTTATACCAAAACTCTTAATTGGTTTCTTTTGGTTTGTAGGTCAATTATATTGAGCTAAGCTTATTATCACATATCGACTATATAGTTCTCTTCTTATTACTATTATTACTTTTTGCTTAAAGACTAATATTCTTCCTTCTCAACTTTGTTGTTAATTGTTAATTACCTAAAAATTGAAGATCAAATCTAAAAAAAGGGCCAAAAATAATGGTAGTTTTTTTTTTTTTTTTTTTTTTTGGTAAGCTGAAGAGTTGGTTTATGTTCATATGTTGGTAATTTTGACTCTTTTTTTAAGTGTATTTTTTAAAGTTTAATAATATTTTTGAAATATATTAATGAAAAGGATATTTTTTATTTATTTTTTTTTGGTTTACGGGATATTTTAAAATTTTTAAAAATTTAAAGATATCTTTTACCAAAATAGATGAACTTAACCACCTCGATGAATATTTTAGTCTCCAATTAATTACCGACAATAAATTTAATATTGTTCTTCTCACAATATAATAACAACTCTTTTACCCAAATGCTATGAAAATAATGGAAAATAATGATGAAAATTTGGTGAGGCCCAAACTAAAACCAAGCCCAGCTTCCACCAGAACGTTAAAATGAAGTTCAAATTCAAATTCATCTTCTTCAGTCCGCTCCCCTTTCTCCTTTTCTTCTTCTTCTTCTTCCTCACCACTCCAATGGCTTCCTCCACTTCGTACTTCACTACGCCAACCAAAACCCCTTCAGAAAAGTCCACCAGGAAGGTTCAGAACTCCAGCCGTATGGACGCGTCCGACTCCAGATCCCGATTCGAAGCCTACAATCGTCTTCAGGCGGCGGCTGTTGCGTTTGGTGAGAAGCTTCCCATTCCTGAGATCGTTGCCTTGGGTGGTCAATCCGATGGAAAGAGCTCTCTCTTAGAAGCCCTACTTGGATTCCGCTTCAATGTCCGCGAAGTCGAAATGGGGACACGCAGGCCCTTGATCCTCCAAATGGTCCACGATCCGACTGCTCTCGAGCCCCGCTGCCGATTTCAGGTCCTCTTATGGTTGTATTTACTCAATCTTTATAGCTCCTTTTGGTATACTCGGGCCTTTTGTGTCTTCGAGGTGTCAAATTTATCTCGGGGGCTTTAGTTTCATCCTTCATGTTTGACCTCGTAGGAAATAATTCGAGTGAATTTCAATTATTTTGATGATGCAACTTGTTTGTTTATGGGAAAATAGGAGGAAGATTCTGAAGAATATGGAAGTCCTGTTGTTTTAGCATCTGCTATTGCAGACGTTATAAAGTCTCGAACTGAGGCACTGTTGAAGAAGACCAAAAGTGCAGTTTCTTCCAAGCCAATTGTGATGAGGGCAGAATATGCACATTGCCCCAATCTTACCATTATCGATACCCCTGGCTTTGTACTTAAGGTTTGGTACATAAATTATCAAGAACTACATGTTTGATTCGTTCAAATGGATGTCCTTATTATATACCGATTCCCAGTGATTGATTGGTCCTTTATGACAGGCAAGGAAGGGAGAGCCAGAGAACACTCCAGAAGAAATTCTTTCAATGGTGAAGTCCCTTGCAAGTCCTCCCCATCGTATCCTCTTGTTTCTTCAACAAAGTAGTGTAGAATGGTGTTCATCCTTGTGGCTGGATTCTATTCGTGAAATTGATCCAGCTTTCAGACGGACGATAGTTGTTGTCTCCAAATTTGATAATCGTCTGAAGGTACGAATCCACTGCACATATGTGAAACCCATTTTCTAAAAGAAATGTTAGATGGATATTTTACACCAGAAAGTTGCGTGAACTTAAGTCATTGAATCAAAATCGTTATGATCATTTTCATGCACTATTGAAGACTCGGATTTTGCTATTTCCGTGAAATCAAGAAACTCACTGGAACATGTACAGCAGGAATAGACTCGCTGACTTTATCATGTGGAAAAAAGTTTATGATATATTTCTTTCATGCTCAGGAATTTGGTGACAGATGGGAAGTGGATAAATATTTGAGTGCCAGTGGTTACCTTGGAGATAACACGCACCCATTTTTTGTGGCCCTGCCAAAGGATAGAAATACTGTTTCTAATGATGAATTTCGCCGACAAATATCTCAAGTGGATTCTGAAGTTCTTCGTCATCTACGTGATGGTGTCAAGGGAGGGTTTGATGAAGAGAAATATAGGTCTTACATTGGTTTTGGCTGCCTCAGGGAATATTTAGAATCTGAGCTTCAGAAGAGATACAAGGAAGCGGCTCCAGCAACTTTGGCTTTGTTAGAGCAACGTTGTGTCGAAGTTTCATCTGAACTATGTAGAATGGAGTCAAAAATACAAGCTACTTCAGATATTGCACATCTTAGGAGATCTGCTATGTTGTATACAGCTTCTATCAGCAATCATGTGGTGAGTAATTTCTTGACATTGACATTTGTGATTGTAGGTTTTCGTTAATATTTATTTATTGTTTGTAATTTTTTCTCTGGATTTTGGATTCGGAGCATCAACAATTTGAAGCTTCAAATGTGTGAATTATGTTAAAAACTGCTTCCACATTTCATATGCATCTGAGCTTCAAATTAAACATCCTTTTTTGCTTGAACTTTCTAGTTTCTACGCTGTAAATGAAATCTAATTTAATTCTACGTTGTGAATGAAATCTAATTTAATGAAATCTACGTTGTGAACAATCTAATTTAATTTAATTTAATCTAATTTAAGGACCCATGTGATAACAATTTGTTTTTGAAAATTATGTATGTTTCCTCACCAATTCTTTAGTATTTACTAACCATTTCTTAAAGAAACATTTGAATTCTTAGCTGAATTCCAAAAACAAGTTTGTAAAAACTACTCTTTTTTTTCAAAACTTGATTAGATTTTGAAAACAGGTTTAGAAGATGGATAACAAAGGAAAGAAACTCATATACTGAAGCAGTATTAATAAGTTAACTTATTAATACTTGAAGGCTTTGTTTCAAATGTTTTTACTCTTTGCCGTTTTGAGGGTGCCATGAAGTTATTTGCAGCTGTGATTGGACAAGTTGTTATATTTTATTTGAAGGCTTTGTTTCAAATGTTTTCACTCTTTCTTTCATATCATTCTCTCATTAACCGAGTTCACCTTTTAGACTAATAAAATAATGTATTTCTGTTTATCTATGGTAAAGAGCGCATTGATTGAAGGAGCTGCAGATCCTGCCCCAGAGCAATGGGGGAAAACTACTTCAGAGGAACAATCAGGAAGTGGTATTGGAAGTTGGCCTGGTGTTATATCAGAAGTCAAACCTGCCAACTCTAGCCTTCGGTTGTATGGTGGTGCTGCTTTTGAAAGAGTGATGTTTGAGTTTCGATGTGCTGCTTACTCCATCGAGTGCCCTTCAGTATCAAGGGAGAAGGCAAGAGTCACTCGTTCTTCGAATTTGATTAATTTTCAAATTAACTATTGCTTAAGCTCCTTTGCTTTTTGGAAACAGGTAGCAAACATATTACTTGCTCATGCTGGCAAACGTGGAGGCAGGGGATTGACTGAGGCTGCTGCAGAGATTGCTCGTGCTGCTGCACGATCATGGCTTGCTCCTCTTCTAGATACTGCTTGTGATCGTCTAGCTTTTGTATTGGAAAATCTTTTTGATCTTGCTCTGGAAAGAAATCGTGCCTATGAATCACAAAGTAAATAGACTTCTCCCAGTTTCCCTTCAATTATTCACTTTTCTTGGGGTTTTTCTTTTCTTTGCAACTTCTACATAACTTCATCTTCGACTCATCTATACTCACGAACGAACGAGAATAACTCAATAGTCATTCCAGGATCAGTCTTTTCATATTCATGGACGGGCGAGAATAACTCAATATTTGTTGGGTGGAAAAAATAACTTGCATTCTAGTTAATTTATGGTTAGTGCCTTATCAAAGATTTTGGTTTTCAGATGGGAAGAAGCATTGTAACATGGATGGCTACGTTGGTTTTCATGCTGCTTTAAGGCATGCGTACAATCGTTTTCTGAAGGATCTTGCTAAACAGTGCAAGCAACTACTTCGTCACCACCTCGATTCTGTTACAAGCCCATATTCACTTGTCTGCTATGAGAACGACTTTGAAGGAGGCTCTCTCTCAAATGCATCATCCTTTCAGAAATTCTATCGGGTTTCTGCAGGTTTGTTCTCGTTTGAATTGTCTGATTGTGGAGGAGTATCTCGCAATGAAACAATGAAGGATCAGGAGAACATACCTCCAGAAAAGAACATACAGCAGATAACACCAGGAAAAGGTACAGAATGTAGAGAAGCCCTTCGAGAATGCCAAATGACCGTTCCTGAGACTCCATCACCAGAACAACCTAATGATGTTGGGTATGGAGTAAAGAAGGAACTTGGAAATGGGATTGATATTGGAGTTCGGAAAAGGGTTTCAAGAGTCAGAAATTCTAGTCGGATAGGTGGTCAAGATGGTTGCGGAACTTTATTCAGTAATGGTGATGGAAGTTCAAGATGTAGCTCAGCTTACACAGAAATTTGCTCATCAGCAGCGCAACATTTTGCTCGGATTCGTGAAGTTCTCATTGAGCGAAGTGTGATGTCTACACTGAATTCTGGATTTTTAACACCGTGGTAAGTTACTATTATCACCCAAATTTGTTTAGAGTTGTTAAATGTTTATATAAATAGATATATTATATGACAATGGGGTAAAACAGAAATAATTTAATTTTCTTCAAGAGAGAAATCCACAAACATATTATTCAACTTTTGTTAGCAATTAATTATTGTTGCTCTTTATACATGCCTTTTTGCAGTCGAGAAAGACTTGTAGTGGCACTTTCTTTGGAATTATTTGCCGTGAATGACGAGAAGTTCACAGACATGTTCGTAGCTCCAGGTGCTATCGAGGTACTTCAGAATGAAAGACAGTCTCTCCAAAAGCGTCAAAAGACACTACAAACATGTCTGAACGAGTTCAAAACTGTAGCTCAATCACTTTGTTGATAGTTCAATGGAACTTCAATTCCAACTGCTATTCCTCAATTTCACTTCCAAGTACCACAATATTTCCGTCCTTGGCGGCATAACGCAATGTAAGTGTATCTTCATCTTGAGAAGGCAATCTCTCTAGAAGTGTCAGGAATATGGCAAGAATGTTTGGATGATTTTAAAAGTGCAGGTCAATCACTTTGTTGGCTCACTTTATCTGCATCAATTCTATAAACTCCCAGAGTTTTTTCGTAATTGAATTCTGCATATTGTGAGTGTATTCTTTCCCTGTGTAAGCTCATGTAGTTCTTCTCTATTTACATGTTATGTAAAACAGAAGCTACTTTCCTAATGTGAGCATTGAATTATTGCAATTGTTCTGTTATCTTTTTATTGTATTATAGAAGTCTAAAAGAGCAAATAAGATGGCTACCAAATATTGAAAACAAACAAAAGGGAGTTACTGATCTGTATTCCTCATCTTGTTGTACATTTATCAAACTGTAGGACCATGATATTTTTTAATTGCAGCACCATGTTACTGGCAGTATGTTAATGCCATCATCTGGGTACGGTCAATATGATTTTGCTGATTTTTTTCACAATCCCAACTAGAATTAGTTGAATAACTTTGATCATGTGCATGTGATTGCTTAAAGTTGAAAGTTGAAGGGGATGGAGTTCTTTAATTCTTCCAGTGAGAAAATTGATGGTCAGAGGCAGTTTTTGCTCATTAAATTTTTTGTAAAGCTTGTGGTCAGGAAGCTATGGTCTAGATGTTTAGTTGTCTTTGTAAATGCAGGTGGTTCAAGTTGCAAGTTTGTTCTTCCTCAATTATTAAGAAGGCTGAGCTGAACTTTCTCTTTCTCTATTATTTCTATGGTTCAAAATTCAAATACCAATTTGGTTTATGTATTTTGGATTTAATTCTATTTGTCCTTTTATTTTCAAATGTCTTATTTTAGCCTCCATATTTTCAATAAATCTTAATAATAGTCATTTTATATAGTTTATTTTGCTGACTTTTTTTTAAAAAAAATTTAATAAAAGCATATAGCATTTTCTTTATAAAATTTGAAAATGTATTCCTGTTTCTAGCAAGAAAATTATTATTATTATTTAACCAATTTTAATAAAGAAAAATAAATCTTTGAACGAATAAGTTTAAGATTTATTGAAAATATATGCGCTATGAGAAGTATAAGGATTGATTCGGACAATTTAAAAGTATAAAGACTAAAATAAAATGGAATCTAAAGTGGTCCAAAATTATATTTTAATTTATTTTTAATAATGGTTTTTTTTTTTTTTTTTTAGTTCTATGATTTTAGATGTTTAAGCTTTTATTAACTAGCCCATTTTCCTCACTTTTCAAGTCTCAACAAATTTATTTATTTATTTAGAAAATAAAACAGCTTTAAAATATTGTTTTTGGCTTTCAAAAATTTGGTTCGGAAAATAAAATTGTTTTCGAATGGTATGCTATAAAGGAAAGAAGATTGCAAGTTTAACAAAGAAGATTGTAAGTTTAACAAACTCAATTTTTTAAATAAAAAAATATAAAAAAAATTACTAAACCCAAATACTAAGGCCCATTTGATAACCATGTCGTTTTTTATTTTTAATTTTTTGAAAATTAAACTTATTTTCTTCTTATTTCTTACAATGATTGACATTTCTGTCAAGTACAATGATTACATTCTTAGTCAAATTTAAAAAAACAAAAACAAGAATTTAAAAGCTATTTATTTTAGTTCTCAGAATTTGACTTTGATTCTTTAAACAATTGGTATAAAAAAAATAGACACCAAGAGAAAAAACTTGGAGGTGAAAGTAGTGTTTATAGACTTAATTTTTTTTTTTAAAAAAAAAGTCAAATGATTACCAAACTGGGACCTAAGTTCTTCATATTGATTATTTAACAAAAAGTCAAATTTTCTTTAGACAAGAAAGACTCAAATCAATCTATAAAGTAGAATAGTGTCTATGAAACATCTAAAATAATGTGTCCATAATGAAAATAGTGAGCATAAACAAACGTCCAACTCATATTACTCTTTTTTTAATACAATATCATAGGTGTATGATAGAGATTCAAACTTTTAAATATGAGGAGGATATGGTTAATTTTTTAGAATTGAATTTCTTTTTAATAGATGGGAGGTGACATAAATCATTTATAATCAAACTTAATTTTTTTTTTTTTTTTAAAAAAAAAAAGCTAAATCACAAAGTAGTCTAAAAGAAAGTTTCCAAATCATCTATCAACATCTTTAAAGAATATGCTAAATTTTATTGGTATTGTTTTCAAATGTACAAGGATGCATTGAAAATGTCAAAAAATAGAAAAATGTTATTCAACCTCACATATACATATTATATATTGATGTAATTAAGAGGAGGAAAAAGAAGACAATAATGAAAAAGAAAATGAGAGAAAATATGGGTTGGCTTGGCCTAGAATAAAAGTCAAACACTATAATAATTTTCAAATGTTGTTCATATCAACAATCTATTTATAATCAATTAATACCAAAGATATATATTTTTTTATGATAGGTCTTTGAAGTTTTCATTTTTAGTGTAGCAATTGAATAGTACTTTCCAACAACAAATTGAACATGGATTAGGAACTAGTCCAAAACATCTTAATGTTTGCACTTTGCAAATTGATTTCAATTAGCATTATTGACCTTGTAGTTAATTACTTACCATATATCATTTGACATTAAATTGAGAGGTAACAAATTATTAAACTAAGATTGTTTTCAAATTAAGTCAGCCATGAAATTATGAGACCACTAACCATGGAAACTCTCTAAGCCAAGCATAATGAGAGGTGGGTAAAAAATCATATTTGAAATAATTGGGTTAAATTATAAGTTCACTTCTTGAATTTTTCATGTTTGTAGTATTTATGACTCATTTGAAAACTATTTGATTTTTTGTTTTTAGTTTTTGAAAATTAATCTTATAAATATCAATTCTTTCCACCTTCAATCTACTTTCTATCAATATTTTCGAAAATCAAGCCAAGTTTTGAAAACTATTAAAACTATTAAAAAATAGTTTTTAAAAAGTCTTGTTTTTGTTTTTGGAATTTTGACTAAGAAATCAGCTTGTTTACTTAAGAAAGATGAAAACCATGATAGGAAATTGAAAAAAAAATAAGCTCAAGTTTCAAAAATAAATAATAAATAATAAATAATCAAATGATTAGCTGAGCTTTAAAAAATGTTTAATATAATAAGTCCAAGGGTGTTGATTTTATTTTCAATAAGTCCAACCTTTGAAGTAGGTTCTCAAATTTGAAAAGATGCTTGAATTTTCAAATATACATAGTTCATTGACTCATTCTAATTGTTTTTAGTTCACAAATTTCTAGGCTTAAAATTGAAATTTTATAATTCTATTACAAATAAGATTCAATTTAATATACTAGAATAATTAACTTTTAAATTTTTAAATATTTTAATGGACCTATTAGATACACCAAAAACTTAATTTTATTAGATATATTTTAAGTTCAGAAAAACCTTATCAAACAAAAAATTGAAGAAGCAGAATCATATTGAACATACTTTTTAAAATTTAAGGGCATCTTTTAATAGATTTGAAAGATTTTTAAAATTTAGAAATTAAACTTGCAATTAACCAAATAATTTTATATTTGGTAAAAGGATGTATTAAAAAATAGATGTCCAAACTGAATTTTCAAAATATGTGTCTAATAATTTTTTTGTTGTTTCTTAAATAAACTTTTTACGTATATTATCATTAGATATTTATTTATTTATTCATTTATTTGATACATATAATTTGGATTGATGTATTAAAGAATAAGATGGAAAACGAAAATTATTACTTCAATTCATTTTTTAATAGATGAAAAGTACTGTCGTTCTTAGTAAAGTTGGTGATATTTTTATTAATGGGATTGGACATTCATGAATAACCCAATTAAAAAAATCAATACAAACCAATTACAACGGTTAAACGAACGTAATTCAATTAACATATAATATCAGATAATTTGTATATTAAATCTTCATCATTCTTGAATGCTAAAAAAAAATATAATCAATCACATTGCAAGCAATCACAAGTAGTTTCAATAAAATTTGGTAGACAAATATAACTCTAAAAGTCAACTTTATATTTGGTTCTTTTAATTATGAAAAAAATTATGAACTAATTTTATTATTTCATTTAATTTTCTTAGGAACATGAGAAGGTAATTAATTTATTTTAGATGATACGATGTTAAATTTACCTTCACTCGTTGGTTTAAGCTTTTGGATCAATTGGTAATTTAAGAGTTTGACTTAAAATTTTACAATGTTTTGTTGATGTATGCGAGACGAATAGTGAAATGAAATCTATTAAGTATCATAAAGCGAAGATGTAATCTATTGAGGAACATAATTTTTTGTAAGATAAATGGTTTATTTCTCTCGTTATCAATGTGTTGAAATAGAACTCCATATTAACAAAGAAGTTATTGGAACCCATGAATTCTACATGGATATTCGATTGAAGAATGATGAACTCAAAAAGACACTATCTTCCAAGGTGATTAGTGATATTTATCTTTTTCAACTAAGTTTTTTTTATAATTAATTTTAACTTAAAAGGAATATTTAATTAGTGTATATATGATGCAAAATTCACTTAAAAAAATAGGGATTTTAATAAAGGCATTTCTAGAAGCCCTCCACCCCCACAAAAAAACATATAATAAACAAATAATAATGAATTTGCATGATGAAAACCCTCTTTCAATCATCATAAGAAAACAACAAAAGAAAATGACCCAAAAAAAATTATAGAACTACATACCTAATTGGAGGACTATGTCAAATGCTTGAAAAGTACATGATATCTATTAATTTGGACTACTAAACAACATATATTTATGGTATATTATAAAGTTAATTTTGGTCTCCAATATCCAAATGGTAGGCACTACCACCAAAATGGACTTAAAGAAACTTATTATTCAACTTTGAATAATAATAATAAAAAAAAAAAAAAGAAGAAGAAGTAAATGGCTATAAAGTAGAAAGCCTAATTATTTCATTAAGTTTTTGGAGAATCTAATTTTAGTCACAATAATAATTTTATTAACACACATAATACTCTTGCTATTCACCAAAAGAGTAAGATTTTTTTTAAAAAAAAAAAAAAAAAACCATGCTTTGTCACATTTTAAGAGGATCAAATTAGTTATTATTTTTTTTTTCTAGAGTCAATTAGATTAAGCTTTTGGAAAGAAAAAAGATGGAAATTTGAATTAAGATGTTTGGGAGAATAAAGAGATGTCCATGTTTAGATTTGACATAAAATTGCACTTTAAGAATAAAAGATATAATATTTGGATGGTAAGGGTGAGATATATATATAAAATATCATTCTACTTTTTTTTTTTTTTTTAATTATTATTCTTATTAAATTACATTACATTATGTATATTTCAATATCGAATATAGATTTATAATAATGAAATTCAATCCATGATGACGTCAATAATATTGATTTTGTATGTTTCTTTTAGCAATGTCAAATTTGAAAGAATCTTAAAAACAATAAATTTTAAATATCATCATATTCGATGTTGATTGATGACCAAAATTTACCAAATCGACAATTAAATCAATAATCTATAAAAGAAAGGAGTTTAGAGGACCTTTGAAGTACATGGATTGATCTTGAGAAAAAGTAAGAGGGCTTATTTAAATGAAAATAAAATAATAAAATTGGTGGAGAAAATGGCATCAATTGACCTAACTATATATTCTCGGGGCAAAATTTCAGGAAGTGGGACCTCTTTTCAAGAGTCTGACTATCTAGAAGATGTCTAAGCTATTAGATTATGAGCAACTTTGTTTTCCTCTTAGAAATTTTACAGAAGGAAAAAACATGAATACCAGATGCAAAAGTTATGCAAAGGATCTTTGCAATTTTTAAATGGAGAAATGCGATGGACTCTTTTTGTTATATATACTTATTAATTAGCTTAATATTTTTAGAATATTATAATTGGGGTGGGAAGATGAGATTCGAACCACATATCTCTTGGTTGCTGTCACACTTTAGCTATTAATTAGGTCAAATTATATAATTTTTTAACAATATGTGAGGTGGAAGAATCAAACATCTGACCTCAAAGTCGATAGTATAAGCAATCTATTAAACTGTATAGTTTACTATTCTCTTGTTATTAGGCCAAACTTTGAAAGTTTAGAGAGCAGATTTATCATTGAGCATAGTTTGTTAGATAAGGCATTAACTACCATCTTCCAGGGCAATAATTTGATCTACCAACTTTGGAATTTTGAATTTAAAAAAAAAAAATCAAACTTGTAGTTTAACTAAATACTTTTCTTAAAAAGTGGTTAAGGTTCATATTTCAACCCTATAATTTGAAGTAATACTTTAAAAAAGTGTAGGTACGTGCTTTCAAAATAAAATAGTTAGCAATAACATATTTGAATGATTGTAATAATGATATACAAATTAAAGAGAGGGTAATCGTAAAATACTCGAAATCGTAGCGATTATGGACAATATATGATCCAACAAAGTCGATTTACAAGCTATAGAGAATCATCTTTTAATCGTGTATAAGAATATTTTGTTTGTAATTAAGACTCAAATTATCTTAATATAACTAAATATTAAATTTAATTATTTAGGCTCTGTTTAGTAATTAGTTAGTTTTTAGTTTTTATATTTTTAAAATTAAACATATTTCATTCACAATTCTTATAATGATTTGCATCTAAACAAAAGCTATTTTCTGAAAGATACTTTTTTTAGTTCTCAAATTTTGACTTAATTTTTTAAAACCATTAGTAAAGAGTAGATAACAGAAATTTGGAGGTGGAAGTAGTGTCCATAAACTTAACTTTAAAAAACATAAAGAAAAAACAAAAATGATTATCGAACGAATCTTAGTAATTCATTTCATGAAATAGCGTAAATTATAAAATAAAATAATTCACTGAAAATAAACAAGTAACTCTAAAATTAAATAAGTAATTAGAAAATGATTTTGGATAATACAAAGTTGTCGGAAACATTTGATTTTTGGTTTAATATATTTCTCAAGTCTATAAATTTTACAGGAGATATAAAAATCATTGTTTTAATATAGTTTTCCACTATTTATATATATATATATATAAACAGTGTTAAAATGTCATCAAATTAAACCATGCAAGTTGACTTTTATTTTTGATAAATTGTTTTAAGAAAAATACTTTTATTATATACATATAAGATTGAATTAGTTAAGGACTGAAATAAAAAAATTTAAAAAAAAAATGTAAATGCGTTTTTGAGTCACATTTCCATAAAAAGAAAAAAAAAGGACCATTTTTCCTATATGTAGTTTCAAATAAGTTTGTTTTTGACTAATGGTGTTTTTTTTCAAATACAATAATACTCTAATTTACCTCCAAATTAATAAGAGAAAAAACATAATAGGAAAAAAGTATACTTTATAAATTAAAAATAAATAGATTTAAAAAAAGTCTCAAGAAATTTTTGATAGGGAAACTTCCTTTGACTTTATATTTGAACGAAATTGGTTTCATATTCTTCCGGCCCATCTGTGTTATTTTTATTTTTCTTCTTTAAATTTTTTATTATAAATTTAAAAAACAGAAAATTAAAAATAGAAATCATTAATCACATGGACCTCAGATATTGATGGATTAAGACAAATTACAGTAATTATTGACTAACATGTATTAATATGCATAATTGATGATAGATTTAGATAATGATTAATGAAACTGCAATAATTATATTGGATTTATATTTTATAATAATTTATAATTATGTCGATATATATTATGTATTAAGCACTAAAAAATTTAGAATTTGTTTCGTAGAAAATTTAAAATTAAAAAATTAAAAAATTAAAAACAATGAAAACAAATAGCAAATTCAAAAATTAATTATTTAAACTATGTTTGATACTCTATACTTATAAATCATAAAACTATAAAACTAGTTATAATTATTCATTAATATTTAATCGATAATAAAATATTATAAATTTATTTATAAATATGTAGGTTTTAAAAAAATTTATAATTATTATAATAAAGTAAAAAAATTACCATCTAGTTAGAATAAGTTTAAAAACTACTTGATTACAATATAATTTTTTTTTCCTCAAACCATCTTGCTTTTATTTTAATATTCCATCCACCAATAAGATGCAAGATCCAATATTCCTATGAAAAAGAATTGAAAAGAATACTTTTGAGCACCCAAGAACCTGAGACATGCTTTATTGGAGTAAACTTTTTATTTATTTGTTTATGTGATTTAGAGGTATTAAATAATATTATATCTTATATGTAGGGATTTCAACTATATATATATATATATATATATATATATATATATAAATACATTGATTGGTAATGGTATTGGAAAAGATAATGAGTGTTTGTGGACCTTTGATGGTGCTTTTGAACACTGTGTGTGAATCAAATCATATAGATATTTGAGCTAACACAAATCCATCATTTTTGACCTTGTAGATTGTGTTATCATTTTAGGGTCCCCTCCACCATTTTCATTCTATAATCATATAATTTTTTAAACAGATTTGTTTTTTTTTTTAAATAAAAAAAAGATACAAATTCCACGATGATTAATACTTTTGAATGAAAAATACTTAAATGCATCTCAGATAGTACTTGTATTTGTATGGCCTACTAAAATTATCTAATCATAATCTGTTATGTGATAGATTCTCATTATTTATTCTTTTATATATTTTCTTGATTTTGTGTGTATGACAAGAGTGAAACCCATAAAGATGCATCTACTATGGTTACTATTATATTTAGAGTCTGTTTGGAATGACTTTTAAATGCTTAAAATATTTTCTTAAGCGAAGAAAATAAATGTAATTTTAAGCACTAGTCATTCCTAATGGATCTTTAGAGAAGTCAAATATTGATCTACTACTAGTATCCAAACATACTTGAGTGTTTATCGAACACTAGATATGATCAGAAGTAAGTGAAGATAATTATACAAAATTTTCAATATAATTAAGGATATCATTGAAATGACTACATAAGAGATATTTAAAGAGGTGTTTAATATTAAATTTAGAGAATCTTGATAAAGTAGGCTAAGGACTATGTCATAGACCATAAGATGGAAATGTCGTCTCATGATATGTACGGAAACTTATTGTTTGATGTAATTTTTAGAGAGAAGAAATAGATTTTCAAATGTGTAATTATTTGTTGGAGATTATTTATTTTCATAGTTCCATTTCTATTTATAGTTGAAGATTTGAACTTCTAACTTTGGGAGAAGACGTATATAATCCAAAAAGGAGTAACAATCTTTTTTTTTTTTTTTTCCAACCACCTTTTCAAATAAATTACCACATTTTGATATTTAAATGATTTCTATGTTTTGACTGTCAACACAAAACAATGCCCTCTCTCTCTTTTCAAATGCAAATGGAAGGGGGAGTGATTCCAAAAATGCCCTTTTTTATTTTTTATTTTGTGGTATTAAGAAATGAAAAACAAAACTTGGAGCCAGTCCACTAGCTAATGTGGATGTGGGAATAAACATATTCAGAAATTTGGATTTGACAATACTTAAATTTAGGGTATCTAAATGGGGTTTCAGCTTACTTATGCAAACACTTATTTTTAGAACAAGAACTTATTCATATTCAATACAGGGTGGAAAATATAATTTCACTTTTATTTCATAAATAAATTATATTATTTAACGGTTTAAATTCAAATCAAATCTATCTAAATGAAGTGACGTGTCAAATTTTCAAAAGCTAGAAAATTTAAAGTTAATTTATATTGTAATAATGATCTAGATTAAGATATACTTATTTAATTTGTTTAGAATAATATAACATTTTTTAGTTCCTTAATCAATTCAACTATACTTAATTTGATGATAATACTATTTTAGTTAATGATTAATTCATAACTTAGATTATACAATACTATTGTTATTGCTTGACATTAATGTTTATATATGCGTTTTGTACTTTATTTTTGGATCTCAAAGTCATCAAGGGTTAGGTTAAAAATGATGTCAGAGAGTCTTGCTTTGCTTCTAAGAAGCCTTCACTTTCACTTTGTCCACAAAATGTCAAAGTTTGACCCTTTTTTTATGGTCATTTTCTCAATTATCATATTCTAGATAAACCAAACCATCTCGTAATATTTATAGATAGATAGTGATCTCAGAAATAATAATAATAATAACAAATTTGAAAAACAATATCAAATTATTCATATGATATTGCAAAAATTATATATATACACCTGCATGTCGTTTAAATATAATTTTTGTCTAAAAAAGATGAAGAAAAATGATACTTATTGAGTATTCATGAGAGTCAACTCAATTCAACCATTTCTTAAGAAATTTTAAATAAACAAATCCTAAAAAGATTTTGTAGGAAAATAATTTTAAAATATTCAAAATAACTTTTGTCGGTTGAAAATTACTTCAAAATATGTTTTTATTAATTCAATATTAACTTAATGTGTGATTTTAAATCCTTAAACTTTATTTTCATATTAACAAAATTTATTTTCAATGCTTAAAAGTATTTTTTTTTTATGCTTTTGAACTTAATAAAAGTGACTTTAACCACGGTAAAATCACCTATCTAATTACCAATTTCAAAACTCAAATAAAAAAAATTTAAACTAAAAAGAATTCATAAAATTATTTTATTTTAAAAAGTTTGATTAAAAGTTTAAAATTTTATATAAATTTAAAATCAAGATTATTATGAAATGAGAATTTTAGATATAAAAATTTGGAAAATAGGATTTAAAAAAAAAAAAAAAAAAAAAAAAACCCAACGTATATGAGCATTTAATTGACGCGTGAAAGGCACGGCGTTAAAATGTCCAACGCCATGGGGCAGTCGGGCAGACACTCAGACAAACAAGTCCTACGGTCAGGTCAGGGCCTCTTAAGTCAAACCCAACTTTCCCTTTTTTTTTGTTCTTTTTTTTTTCCTTTTTACCAAACAATATTATTATTATTATTATTATTTTATGAATTTCAAAAATGAAAAATGGAAAATTCTTGGTTCCTTCTGTCTAACCAAATCAAACCAATGGTGGCATCCTCTTCTTCTCTACTTCTATGGATGGTTGGGCATTTTCTCACCAGTCACTCACCACTAACACTTCTCTTTTTATTTATTTTAAATCTCCTTCTATAAATTCTATTCTTTCTAAGTTGCTTGACAAACCAAAATAAATCAATAGTCCTCTAAAGGGAGATTCTTGTCTAAAGTTGTATTTCAAATTGTGTTATTTGGCAAATAAATCATGATTATTACTTCATTGCTTAAAACTTCTACTATTTGTTCTAATAAGAAGAGCCACGAAGTCATAATCCACTATTTATTGAATTATAATTTAGAGCTATAAAATTAATAAACCACTTGAAACGAAAAATTTAGAGTACATAAATAGTTTCTTCTTCTAAAACTTCAATCACAAACGCCAACATGGAAGAAGGAAACATTAACCATCTCATGCACCACCACTAGGGTTGGCAACGGAGCGGGCGGAGTCGGGAATGCACTCCTCGTCCCTGTTCTTGTCTCTATAGGGATTTATAATCTCTGTCTCCGCTCCGTTTCCCGTTTTAATAATAGCAAAGTTACTGTTTTATTCTTTTAACCCTTTTTTTTCTTTTACTTTTTTTTAAAAATTTATTTTATAATATAATTATCTTAAACTTTTATGAAATCTAAAATAATTAATTATATATATATATATATATATATATATATTATTAAAAAAAAAATTAAAAAAATATTATGAGTAGGGTCAATCCCTGTCTCGTCCCTGATCGATGACACATTTCTTTTCCTAGTCAAACTGAAGATTCCCGGCCCCGATCGAGGTAGGAACCTGCGAGAATTTTTGCCAACCCTAACTGCCACCTCTTCAATGAAGAAAGAAACTTTGGTAAGATCCACTAGACATCAATAAGCCAGTTAATCCTCCACATAGTCAGACTTAACTCAATATGATGAATATTGAGGGAACAGTAAGACCATGAAGACCTCGATGACATTACAACTTGGTATGAATGTATATCAAACCAAGTGAACGGGATTCAAATAGTCCCAAAAAACCATCTAACCCCGTATTCTATTTGATCGGACTCCAAACAACATAAGTGTTCAACTTCTACATGTTCTACGTAAAGAAAAATGACTTGAGACTCTCATGGGTTTACCCTTTCAAAATATTTAAAACAACTTGAAAAATGAAAATAAAAAAAATAAATAAAAAAGAAGAAGAAAACTTCAACAAAACCCCACAAGAATAATAAAGTGAAGACTTTGAAAGATAGAAGAAAAAAATTATAAAAGTGAGAAAGAGAGAGAAGGAAATAGACAGGAGACAACAAAAACATTTCATACACAACCCCTCCAAAAAAAAAAAGAAGGAAAGAAAGGCTAAACATTTTCCCTTTCTTTTTCTTTTCTTCCTCCATTCTCCTCCCCTTTTCCCTCATCAAAAACCTTGTTTCTCACTCTTCTCCCTTTCTCTCTCATCCTCTCCAATCAAAACCCACCCCCTCTGAAAGGTGCTTGTGTTTTGCTGTATTACATTTTCAGAGAAACCCCATCAATGGAAATCACTTCATCTTCAACCTCGACAACAAGATCATCCCATGAAAGAGAAAGAAACCCTTCTCCTAATACTTCCCCAAACAGTACAACCATCAATTCAAATCCTCCTCCTCCTCCTCCTCCTAAGCTTCTCCCCAGATCTGATTCAAACCCTTATCCCACCACTTTTGTTCAAGCTGATACCTCCAATTTCAAGCACGTCGTTCAAATGCTCACCGGCTCATCGGAGTCTCCCCGCCCACCGCACCACCCACCAACGCCGTCTTCCTCAAAGCCCTGTTCGATTCCTCCCTCTCCTTCTCCTTCTCAAGACCCCTTTCAATCCTCCAAAAACTTCCCGATTCCTCCCATCAAAACCGCCCCCAAGAAACAGCAGAGTTTCAAGCTCTATGAAAGAAGGAATCACCTCAAGAATAGTCTCATGATCAATACCCTAATCCCCAATTTCTCCGGTTCCGGTGCGGCGGCAGGTTTTTCTCCTCGTAACGTTGATATTCTCTCTCCCAGTATCCTCGATTTCCCTTCCCTTGCTCTCAGCCCTGTTACGCCCTTGAACGATGACCCCTTGTTCGACAAATCGTCATCCTCGCCGTCGCTTGGGAGCTCGTCCGAGGAGGAGAGAGCGATTGCTGAAAAGGGGTTTTACTTGCATCCATCGCCGATGAATACCCCCAGAGCCGCCGACCCGCCGCAGCTTCTTTCTCTGTTCCCGGAAACGTCGCCTAGGGTTTCTGGATCCTCGTCTTCTTCGTAACGAAATCGAGGGTTTGTTTATTTGGTTTGGTTGTGTAGAGATTTGTAACTTTTGATTGATTTTTCCTTCCCAAAGAAAGATGATCGTCGATCAATTAACTGGGTTTGGGTTTGATGAACTGATTCTCTGAGATTGAAAAGGAAAAGTTACGCAGAGAAGAGAGAGATCTTAGTTCCGAATTTCACTGTACAATTTGATGAGAAATCCATTGGAAATGGTAAACCCCTTTCTTCGTGAACTTCGATTTTACTTTGATCTTGCTTTTTTTGTTTCAATTGTTCTGTTTTTGTGAAACATTTTCCCGGAAAGTTGGTGAGAAAATATTTGTGCCTTGTTTTTTATTCATTGGGTCAGTAAGCAGTGGTAACCACAAGTACTGTAGCGAGAGAATAAGATCGAACCATGAATTTAGTTTGAATCCAATTATCAACCTTCGAAAGGGTTGTAAAACGACACTTTTACTATATAACCCCCACATTCCACATCAAAATTATTCCTTTCAAATATAGAAATTTGTGGATAGAAATAATAAAAATTCTCTAAATTCTTATTACACATAAAACTCAAATATATATCTAAAAAAACACCCATCTACTAGACATTGAAATTTGTAAGACATTTTAAAGTTGGTTGTTTTAGGGTCTTGTTTTTTGAAAATAATAATGAGTGACTCAGTCCATGAGAGTTGCATTAAACAATGGTGGAAATCCATAAGGAAAATGGTTGGAAGTTGCACTCGTTGTTTTGGTGGATATCTTTGTTCTACAAATTGGGGCTGTAAATACCATACCTTTCTTACTCTTTTGTCTTTTCTGTTTTAAAATAAACCAAAAAAAAAAAGTTTTCTCTTTTCTTTTTAAATTTCTTCTATAACTCTCAATTATTATTTCTTTTCCATTTTTCTTCCCCACATTTTCAAATGCTTTGTCCTTTTTTAAGTCCTATGGATAGTTTAGTATGACTTTTCCAACTGTTTAAAGGTAACTTTTTATCATGCTTTTTATATATATATGCTTTTCGTTCTCAAACTTTCATGAAAATAACAATTTAGTCCATGTACTATTAAATTATATTTACAATTTATAATAATTTTGTTCTTATCATGAAAATTTTCATCGAGATTAAGTGTCAATTTTAGTAACGTAACAACTTAGTTTTTATAGTTTATAAATAAATTTTAATCTTTATCAATTTATTGATTTATATGTGTAAAAAAGAAATTTCATTAAACCATATTAATATTTTTCACGATAGAGACTAAGTCGTTACAATTTATAGGATACATAGACTAAATTGTTATTTATTAAAATTCAAAACTAAATTGTTACAAATTTAAAAAGATAAAAAGACTAAATCATTATTAACTAAAATTTAATAACTAAACTGTTAAAAATTCAGAGATTAAAAATATTTTTTTTAAGTTGTATGTCCCTAATTTTTTAGATAGTTTAATTATATTATCTAGAATAATCTTGATGACTCTTAAAATATTTTGATAAAAAAAAGTCATATTAAATTGATTTTGGTACTTTTAAATATTATCTTTTATATCACTTTCCATAAAAATATATTTTTAGTGTCTTATTATGTTTTCACATTGTATTTATCACTCATGTTGGTGGGAATCGTATCGAAGCTATATCATTTATTTAGGTTACATTCGATAACTATTTGGTTTTTAGTTTTTGTTTTTTGAAAATTAAACCTATTTCATTTATATTTTTTACGATGATTTACATCTTTCTTAACTACAATGGTTAAATTCTTAACCAAATTCAAAAAGCAAAAATAACTTTTTGAAAGCTATTTTTTTTAGTTCTAAAAAATTGATTTTTAAATCATCGATGAAAAGTAGATAATAAATGAGAAAAATTTGAGGTGGAGATAGTATCCATAGACTTGATTTTCAAAAACAAAATGATTATCAAACGAGATATTAATTATTATATATATTTGAGCTTTTGTATGATTCTATGTAAATTTAAGAACAATAACCAAATTGTTTTCTTTCAAATCATAGTTCATGAATCGTATATAGTAAGGTTTAAAATGAAATTAGTATGAAATTTAAAAATTAAAATAGAATTTACAGTTTCTCTTTAAACTATATTAATATGAATTCTATATGCGAGTCAAAATGTAGGATTCACTGATGAGTATTGTTAAGAGAAGTCAAATGTTAATTTCAATTAAAAAATAAGAGAAGTTCTTATAAATAGAAAATTTTTAAAAATATTTATATTTTATAACAAAATGTTTCAAGAGTGTTTGTGTTTTGAATTTTTTTTTTTTTTTAAATGTAAATATTTTTTAAAATAATAAAGTGGTATAGAAAATAACAACCACACAATCAAAGTCAATTGTTGTTGTCAGTTTTAGATGTCATGGGAATTACCAAAATAATGATCAATCACAAAATTGCTTAAAACTTTCTTCAATTAGATTGATTCCAAAGGGTAGGGTTGGCATTTAGGCTGTGTTTGGCAAAATTAAATAGAAATTAGGCAATAAGTTGTGTGTTCATGTGCCTCTGTTTTCATATTTATTCGTCAATTGCTAATATATAAGAATATTTTCTTAGTTTATGTGGGTTGAGTTGATTTTCTTTCGTAGAATGAAAGAATCGAACCTCTAATTTTGAAGTTGATAATATAAATGATATACCAATTGAACTATGTCTATTTTAAATTTCTATTTAGTTTCCATCTACTTAATAATTTAAAAATAATTTTTTTTAGTCAAGGACGTTTGTTTTTTGTGATCAACAACCATGACATAAAGATAGTGTGAATTTTTAGCTTCCGTTTGGACAATACTAATGTAGTAGAGAGTAACTAATGATGGATTAAATTACACTTTTGATTTTTGAGATTTCGTATTTGTATCAAAATAGTTCTTAAATTTTAAAATTGCACAATTAGGACTCAAACATTTATAATGATTTTATGATATGATAATTTTAAGTCAACATAACAATATTAATTATTATTTTTTTTTATGTATATAAAAAGGCATCTCATATTTTTATTGATTAAATTATACATAATACTATTGATTGAGATAAGGACACGTTTATCGAACCGTAATGAAAATTGCTATAATTCTAATGAAATTTCATTAATGGATCAATTGTAATGAGCTTGAATCGCAAATGTAATTGGAATGATTTTGATCGCATTTATTTAAAATTATAAATTTTATTAAATTTACTATTACCATTACTTTTACCTTTAAGGATCAAACGGTAACAGTAACGGTAAAGATGTAAAAATTGATAATTTTTCAGCTGTAATAGTAACAATAATGGTAGTTGTAATGATAGCTATAACGGTAACAATAACTATATGACGTAATTCTCAAACGCAATCGAATTGGACACTCTTTATTAATCAATCAGATTGCGTTATTTCATAAAGATTTGGATGTGGGGCAAAGTAATCAAATGGAGACCATCTTTTTTATTCTCATTGATCTATTACATTTTTAATAGGGTAAATGTTGCCTCTTTAATTATGTTCTTTGATTTCAAAAGATTTTATTTTAATCATTAAACTTCCAAATTTGTTCCAAAATACAACTGAAGGGGTTTTTTGTTGTTGTTAAAATAAAATAATAACTGATGCAACGACTTATGTGTAAAAATTGGAATATATATGTGACATCATTTACAACATCATTAAGACAAAATTGATATGACAGTTGATCTATAAAAATTTACTGGATAAATTATTTTAATGATATTTTTTTAGATGAAAATATGATTACAATAATCTTAATTTTTATAATAAAGTTATAAATAATATCATGCATGTCTTCTAATTTTTACACATAAACAGCCAAATTAATTGCCATTCTTTAATATATATATATATATATATAATACCACTTTTTTTTCTTAGAATATCCCTATTCTTTCAAAATTTATAATATTGTTCATGAATGTTTTGAAACTATTATTGAAGTAGAAATCAAAATTCAATAATTACCACCTTCAATGATTCCAACATGTTTGAGTCCCAAACTATTTCAGTTCCTAATTTTTGTCCATCATTCTAACAAAAGTCAAAATTAATATTGAGTGAAGGAAGACATTTTTAAAATTTAGCCTTTTAATCCAATTTTATGGTTCAAGCTTATTTTTTGAAACAAATTTCAAAATTCAAGATAAAAATGAAGTTCTTAGGTTATTTTGAATAATTTAGGTCTTGTTTGATAACGATTTGGTTTTTAGTGTTTTTGTTTTTGAAAATTTAGCCTATAGATACTACTTTCACCACTAAATTGTTCTTCTACCTCCAAGTTTCTTCTTTTATTATCTACTTTTTACCAATAGTTTAAAAAACCAATCCAAAATTTGAAAACTAAAAAAGGTAGTTTTTAAAAAATTTGTTTTTATTTTTTGAATTTAGCTAAAAATTCAACTATGATATTTAAGAAAGATGCAAATCATTGTAAAAAAAAATGAAGGAAATAGACTTAATTTTCAAAATCCAAAAACAAAAAAATAAATGGTTTACCAAAAGTTGTCTTTTTAACTTTTTATTTTTATGTATCGTCTTTGTAAGCACAATGAATTGTTAGTCAAAACATAATCCAAAATAAAGCACCAAAACGAACAACTTTGTTAAAGAGATGGAAACAAAGTGTTAGAAAATAACTAATTTAAGAGAGAGATTATGAAATGATAAAAGTAGGGAAATTTCCAATTTTTTTTTAAAAAAATATATATATAAGTTTAGTCCATAAATTTTAAAATTTACATATATTTTGTGTTTAAATTTTTAAAACTATTTAATAAGTTTCTAAAATTTCAATTATGTTTTTAATTGATCTTTAAACTTTGAATTTTGTGTTTAAAATTTTAAAATTAATTGATATATTAGATGTGAATTTGAATTTTATGTGTAATAGAACTTTACACCAATTTTGTGTTTAACACTAACATGGATATTGGTTGCAACTTAACTATACAGATTGACAAGTCTTGAGATCTTAATGAAATGATCTTTAGCATAATATTGCATTACTTCCAATAGATTAATTGTTCATTTCATTAATTGCAATTAAGCAACAAGAGTTATTTTGTACTAAAATGAGTAACAAAAATTTACAATTGGAGTGAGATTTTTATACTTAATTTAGTCAAATGAACATAAAAATAAACCTTATCCTAAAAAAACAAAAAACAGAAAACAGAAAACAATGTTGACCCGTCGTATGGTACTCTTGGAATATCAATGGTATAAAAATATGGACCTCAAAGAGTAATTAATTAAGATAGCTTGGTTGGTTAAGCTTCCTTTTATAGAACCCTTCATTAAAAGATAAAATTATAGCATTAGAGTTCAACAAATTAGGGATGGCTTGTAACCTCAAATTTATTGTCATTTTGGTTAATAAGTACAATCCATAGACCAAAGTAGAAAATAGATTGCAGAGAACTTTATATTTGATAGAGGCCCCTTATCAGTTGAATGAGATCATACATCAAACTAGAATTGCATTTGTTATTTCGTGTAAGATAATTCAATCCTTATTTGTATGAACGCGACGTTGTAATAAAATCAAAGGTAGAACTCAACTTTCAAATCAGTTTGGTAATGGAACTAATCACGAAAAAGGTGAGCGACAGGGAAACAAAATTGTGATGAGTGTCATCGCTATACATACTCGTCTGAGGTATCGTTAACCAATCGTCTGGAGAAAGAAGCAAGGAACAAGACTTAAAAGGAGGACTATTAATGCAGGAGAATAATTATGATTATCATTGCAGACAATGAGAACTTGCATTTAAACTCAAAGACGTTGAAGAAGTTATTTATTTGAGACAAGTTGTCTATCTTCTCAAGCTTTATTGTACATTCCAATATGGAAAAAGAGAATCACATACCAGCTCTTCAGATTTCTGAAAAAGATTGAATGGTTTTGAACCCATGATTGTCTGGAAGGGGAGCGTTTCCGGGTCGTATCGATATATTCACATCCAATCCTGAAAAAAGAGATCTCAATCAGGTAACAAGGCATAAACAGTGAACAGAACAAGTGTGGTACAGTTAGCAATATGACAAGTGCGAGCGCATGCACGCCACACAAAAAAGTTGTGTCCCTATTTAATTCCATGAATCAGGAAGGGCGTTCTTTGTCCCCGCTCGGTTCGTTGTATATGAGAATCGCTGATGCATTTGATGTTTGCATGGTTGATCATACTCGATTTTTTGTTAGTCGTAGGTATCAAATTTTCGATAGGAAGGTTTGGAGTTTATGATTGTTTCCTTCATCATTATGTCAATCAGAGATGGTATTATTTCTTAAACTTGTCTCATGACAAAACAATTACTCATCACTATTTACTTTTAATCATTTGAAGCCAACAATACCAAGGAGATGATGACTCTTACAAGCAGAATTTTATAGAACAAACCATACATGCAAAAGGGTTAGGAAGAAGATGTTAAATACCTGCTGCTTTTGCAGCTACAGCTTCCTGGAAAACATCAGTGACAAACAAAATTTCCGATGGCTTATCAACGCCAACAGACTCTCTGATTTCGACGTAACTGCGCGTTTCTCTTTTGTTCCTGAGAGCATAGAATGAGTAGTTTGTATAAGAGTGTAAAGTCATTGTTGTAATTCTATCCTACTGACAGGGAAATTATCAAAGGTAAAATTAGGTTTTACCCCACTGCGGTATCAAAATATCCTGACAGATATTTTCTCAGATCCCCATATTTTGTATTTCCAAATAGAAGCCTCTGTGCCAACCTACTACCGCTCGAGTATATATAAACCTGCAAAAATCATTTTATTATCATTATTAGAAAAGAAAGATTCATCCATGGTTAACAGTCATGTCAGTAACAAATGAACTTGAAGTCTTCATACATTGCAAGAATTAAGAGAGTACAAGAAATGAAGAATGTCAATCAAAGGAGAATAAAAACTTTGAATAGATTTCTGCTGCTTCGGTTATCTCCCATCTTACTAAGATGGTGCAAGTAATTCCAGATACTAAGCCATTGAGACTAAAGAAATTCTGTTTGAAGTGGAAAATATGCGGATGAACAAAGAGAACAATGATTTTTTGAGGTATCTGGTTGATTATTACTAAAGTTTGACGACGAGGAGTTAACTGTGAGTAAAACTGTAAGGCCCCTAGTATAGAAATAGTAGGACTATTAGGAGAATATTAATATTGGTATCAGTAAGGGGTATAAGAGTAATTAGATAGGAAGTTAGTTAGTGAATATTGCTATAAATAGGAGTGGGAGTGGGAGTGGTAGGAAGGTGTGAAGAATTTGGTGGGAATTTTCTTTGGGGAATTTGGGAGAGATTACCCTCTCGAAAAGCTAGGTTTATCTTGTTATTTTGTTTGTGAGTTTATAGCCTATTTTAATACGTTTTCCTATATTTCTATAATTGAATTGCCCTTGAGTTTATTCTATATTCTTGAGTACTGTTCTTGTTAGGAAGGTTCCTAACAAAAACTAACTTTATAGTATGTAATCACACGGATGGCAACATCATATTAAGCTCCCAGAATTGTAGAAGGAAAATTTTGAGCTAGGGGGTTTTATTGGAAACTAAAATCAAATGAGTTAGTACTGAAATAAGTAAAAGACGTAGGGGAAGTGAAAATATTTCAAGAGCAAACCATTATAAACCATTATCACTCCTAACGGTATTCAGGGATGAGGATTCATTTATCATTAGACAACAAAAAGAAGAAAACTACAGAAATACAAAAATAGATATTACTGGAATAAAGGTCAGGGACTCAGTAGTTCCATCTATGAATAGTGACCATAGCATTAACATAGATTTTTAAAAGATATAACTTTGTGTGGGATGAGTTTGATGTAACTTCTGAAAAATTACTTCTAGAAAGTACATAACAAAATTTCCATGGTGCTTGGCAACAGAAAAGTAATTTTCAAATTTCTCGTGGTGTTTGGTCAAGTATGTAAAAGTAATCTCAATATTCTAGTTAATGTGCTTTGAGGTGAAGTTAATCATACTTTTCCAGAAAGTGATCATAGAAAAAGTTGCTGGTGCTATTTGTACAGAAGGGAAAAAACACTAAAAGAAGACAAGATGGAGCAGAGTATAGGCATATCAGAACTTGTAATCATCAGCGTTGCAAATGTGGAAGAGAGAAAAGTGTATTATATAAAACCTTTATGCCCGAGGCATGCCACCTTTCCAGAGCTCTTGGTACATCCTCAAAAACTTCACCTTTCAATTCATTGTTCTCAAATCCAGTTAGCCATATATGACCCTAACAAAGCTATAGGTTAGTTCTTGTTCCACAAAAGTAAGTTATTTTCTTCATTAATTATTTCTGCTTACTTGCAACTGTTTTAGAGCAGGAATCTTCCTGTCAGCTTTTATCATGCCTTCAACATTCGCAACTATAGCTGCAATAACCTCCTCTTTTGCAGAATCATCAAGAGGAATAGGCACGGCTCCAGCAATGCCTTTTTCCAGATCATCTTGCACCTGCAATTGGATTTTTGAAGTTACTCACCACACAAGTTTAGAATACTTTTTCACTATGCTCAAACTGAACCATTTATGGTCAAACTTTTCTTTAATACTCCCGAATTTTCAAACCTGTAAAAGGGCCATGTTGAACTTTCAGTGTGCTTTCTCTAAATAAAAAAGATATCCGTACAAGGCATTTCTTCTTAATTTCTCCACCATTTTATCATACATTCATTCTTCATATTTGAATAAATTTCCTAAGAGACTTGTTTTAAAATATCCTAATCCATCGCCAGATATGTTTTGTGACCTTCTTGAATGCCTAAATAGAACTATCTTACCTGAGATCGCAACAACTTTATGTCTTCTTTAGTCTCTGCAGTATCAAATGTTAGAGACAAATGTTTGTGGACATTGTTGCGAGCATATGGAAAAAGAACATCAGTCACAAATGATATTGGAGTAGTAGTTCCTTCTATGTCAAGAACAATGCAACGCTGCAGAAAAAATTATCGAAAAAATAATTGTAACTTTAGAGTTTATGATATCAAACTCAAGAAAAATAATTAAAGAACAATTTAATTTAACAGAAACATGTAGGTACACACTCCACAGTCCACACACAGATTGTACTACAATCAAATTGCCATGCGTTAGATTATATCGGAGCTATAACCTCTGAAGATGCTCCATCGTTGCAACCACCTACGACAACTTCTTTGACTTTCTGAATGGGACCATGATTTGGAGTAGACCAGTCTAGGCCCAATTGATAAAGCTTGATGGCCGCATCAAAGAGATAGTGGTAACATTCAGCCTGAAACAATGAGTGGACTATTCAGAAAGAGAGTATATGAATATTGAATGTAATATCTTCCCTTGCCTTCCATGTTGGACCATTACTGTATAAAGCTGGAAATTTCGAAGAGTAGGCAAGGATTAAAATTTTACAAATCTTATTTTCAGAATGCAATAGGATCCTAAAATGAAGATTATAGATGCACTTCATCAATCTTTTTTTTTTTTTTTTTTTTTTAATTGGTCCCTTCTTGGGTGCACTTCATTCATCACTGTTCAAGAGTACAGCTGAAGCAATATAAACACAAGTTTCTCAAAACTTCAATACCAGAGTGGTAGCAGGAACCATTCTATTTTGAAATCAAGCCAAAAGATGTCAAAAATACCGACTTGGCCCTAAACTACCATGTATAACAAACCTGAGTTTTTGCATGGATCCATGAATCTCCCCATACATAAATGCCATGGTTTCGAACAAGCACAGCAGTTGTTTTCGGGTAGGCTTTAATCTGTAGAAAGCAAAGGAAATTGCATTTACTCTTAATCGTGGTGTACTAGTGAAATGATGATTTTAGAACAAAATAAACACTTGACAGAGTATGCATGGTTTTCTACTGGCAGAAATTTTTTTTTGCCATTTATCAACAATGAAAGGTTATTCCATTAATCAATCAATATCAATAACTCCATCATTTTCATTTAATGGCATAGTAGTTATTACATAGGAAAATAATGTTCAACATTACTCGAAAGATACAATGATAAGTATGGTTAAGTCACCCAACATACACATGTAGGAACTTTATCAATTAGTAAATTGATTTTCAAATAAAAGACTGCATTAGTCTATCATTTGTTAAGTGGAAATTGCTTATCATTGGCCCCCTTCTTAATTCTCCTGAGGACCAACAAGAAAAACCAGCAGATAAGATTTAAGTTTAAAGCATCACAACTCCTTACTGCTTTAGCTAGAGATTCTGTGAGCTCATATTCATAAGCTGTATTTTCTATTATTGGGATCACAAGTTCATCATAGTAACCATGCCCTTTGATTCCTTTGATCATTTCCATATGAGTAATCTGCAGTAATAATAGTAAGGAATAATTAAAATAATAATAATAAATAAATCCAGAATTACAACAGGAAACAAACCCGTAATTAACAGGAAATTAACAGGATAAAAAGATATTCTTGTCTTCATTCTAGAATTTCACATGTTGCTGAATTATATTTCAGTGTGCCTCGTGACTATCTTCTAAAACTACTCTTAGACTGTTATGCTCGACAGGTTTATATGCAACTATATAGTTATGCTAGCTAAAACACCAGTTAATTTTTTGGCCCAGCTCTCATCTGTGTAATGTTCTCCTCAAATGAAGATAAACATCATTGGAAATTTAATTTTATAACCTTTTATTATTATGAATATTAGCTTGAAGATTACAAACAGGTCCTTTTACACAAATAAAGATGACTGTTAATTTCGTTTTCTAGATCTGAATTCAAGTGGGTTCAGTTGATAACAATTTATTGTAGAATCATCTATCTTATGACCAAATTTCTACATACATTTACTCAAAAATCTCTCACGAGCTCACAACTACAATATTATATTCCCATGTGATCATCATGACATTTTGCATCTATACCATATTTCTTTGCAGAATATTTAGCTAACCTCCTACAGGCATCTTTACAAGTCCAGATAGTACTCATGGTAGCATCAACCAAAGAATAATTAGTCTAAAGAGCTAGAAATAATTCATACAAAAGGCAGTTCATCATCATATAGCCTTCATCCAGGTTCAAAGAATTTAAGCAGATCTGGACAAAGGTGGACATGAACTGGAAAATTTTGTGGGATCAGGCACACACAACATTCACCCTTGTTAATAAATGCCAAGAAGTAAAAACTCACTCTAAATTCCTTTGCTGATGGATTGATCATTGTTGCAAGGCATGATTCTATCCCGTGACTGTGAATAACAGCTCCAGCATCTCGCATCTGATATGCCTGGATTGGAAGGGGAAAAAAGAAAAATTATCAGATATTAATCTCGCAACTGCTACACAATCAAGAATCTAAAACTAGAAAGTGGTCAACCCGACTGAAGAAGTCAGTAAACCTTTATAATTAAACTTTCTTATTAATGCAACAAGTATCGTGCATCCAATAAGGAAAGGCACCATAGTATTCAGCTTCATGCGAGGATCTTTTCTACAAGAAGAATATGGTGATGAAATGAACAACAGAAGAAGGCTCTAGTCAGCAGAGACTGACTACTATTCTCCATATACTGCAGTAAACATTAGCAGTTATCACACTACGTCTCTTAGACCTTCATTAAAAACATAAGATCCACCGATTTAGAAATAATTTTTATCACATTATTGTGAAGCATAGCCTCAAGTCACGCTGCATCTCACCCATCACACATTTTTTTTTTACAAAATGTAACCCAGCTGCATTCAATTTGGAAGGGGGGAAAGGAGAAAGAAACATTTATTCGTCAACGTAATCCAGCTAATGAAGATAAGATGTTTTATTATCTGAATTATAGTGGAAATTTAGATTCAGCTGTCTACCAGCCTAGTATAACATCACTATGAAAATTGTCATAGTTTGTAAGTTTTAAATGACTGGTTCTATGCTAGATTATCTTTCTGTCCCTTATAGAGACCCAAATTCAGATAAATCAAAAAGAGATTTCTTTGTACCCACTGATAAGAATCTTTGACATTTTCACCTATATATCATTGTGTTGTACAAACACAAAAATTAAATATATACACAAGAATGCACAGCTCTTGGAAGTTTAACTGATTTAACAGAAAATGCTAGTAACGTGTCGTCTGACTTAATGAACAAAATGAACAAGAAATTGCACATCAGCATGGTAGCAGAAGAATGTGAAATCAAAACCTTCATAAAAAGGGGACCACAGTCCGAACATTTTGGAGGCTTGTGTGGGTATGGCTTCACAGTAGGAGAAGCTAAAACAGAACCATCTGGAGATAACACATACATGTCCTCTGGTACCATCCGCTCCTTCTGAACGCCTATTAATGAGTGATAAATTGGTATGAAAACCATGCCAGATGACCAATATAAACATAACAAACAGTTGGTTTTACAGAGACACTGCCACGAAGAATTAGACACAAAAATCATGGTTTATCAAGGAAATAAGCTAGCAAATGACAAGGTAGATAGCATAAAATACACAACAAGCATTTTGCAACAGAGATTAACATCATCATCCTCCAGAAAGTCAGATACCCTTGCATGAAACATGATCAAATAAGGAATCTGTGCTCACACACAATACCTCTATACAAATAGTCTAAGTTCTAATAACTAGCTTAAAGAGCAACTGCTGAATGCAGCTTAGAGCACAGAAATTGCAAACCAAGGATTAAACAACACGAAAAGAATATAACCCCAAAAGGAGTTGATAGCAAATCCCCATTAAATTGGGAGCAAAAAACTATGGATGCAAACCAGAGAAACAAACAAAAACTTGATGGACCTTGAAAAACTCCTCCATAGACCAAAAGAAACAAATGGGGAAACAAAAAAAAACACTATAAATCAGATAATCTGAAGGAAGAAGGGGGAGAGGGATGCAAGTATCAAACCAGAAGGGGACATAACGACGAGCTGATTCTGCTTGGGAATAGCGTCATCATGAACCTTGATGGTGATACTGCCGCCAGTTCCAGAAACCCATCCAAGCCCATAAAAATGGCGGCACAGCTCTGAAAGTAGAGCCTTAGTTTCCTGGACCCCCTTACTCTCCAAGAAATCAGGGGATATCTTAGCCCTCTTCTCTCCGTTCACACCCACATCTGATACCGTTGCCATTGGAGCTATTTCTATGTTAAAACGGAGAAGCCCTCTAGAAAACTGGGTGGTTTAGCTTGGAATGAAAAGGGGTTTAACTTAATAGATGAGAATTGGAAGAGAATCGCGAGTGGAATTCTTTATTCCTCTTTAACTCAGTGTAAAGAGAAGGCAATCAAAGCACTGCGCTTAGAGGTCAAGCAGCCATAGTGTTGACCTTTTTGCTGACTGAAGAAAGCTGAGATTTTTTTAATTGGGATTATTAGCAAGTTTTGTTTTAATTGTTCCTCGGCTTTATTCGTTGCATTGCAGTCAGATTCTTAGAATTTTGGCGATCTTCTTGTATTGAATTTGTGTACGAAACTGATTCGTGGGTCACCAAATTCTATTTGGATGGCTTAATGGTCCAAAAACTTAAACTGGGTAAGATTTTTCGATCGAAATTGTAGAAATTTTGGTCCAAAGTTTTCATTTCTTCTCATCGCTCAATCAATTCGAGAAAGTTTGGGCCGATGACCTAAATGAGATTGTCTATTTTGTTCATAAACAATCATTTTGAATATAAGGTAAGGAAGTCAACTAAATCTTTGTTTAAAATGTATAAGGATAATTGTAAGTGGAGCCTTCGTGCAGTGAAAATCTCAGGGTGTGACATATTTAAGATCACAAAGTATATGTGGTCACACACATGTTCTATTAGAATTTTAAATCATGACCATGGACAAGCAACGACTGCGGTAGTTGGTGAACTAATCAAAGTCAAGTTTACAGACATAGAACGTGTTTATAAACCTCGTCACATCATTGAGGATATGAGGAAAGAGTCTGACGTAAACATAAGTTACGATAAGGAGTGGCGTGCAAGGAAAACCACTTATGCTCTCGCCAGGGGTACTCCAGAAGAGTCGTACGCTGTTTTACATGCATATGATGAAGCGTTAAAAATGGATAATCCAGGTACAAGATTTGAAATCGAACTTGAAAATAATGTGCATTTCAAGTACATGTTTATAGCATTAGGGCCTTGTATTAGAGATTTTGCAAGTTGTCGGCCTGTGATAATTGTTAATGAATCACATTTGAAATGAAAATACAAAGGGGCCATGTTGATCGGGGTTTCCATGGACGATAACAACCAAGTATATCTACTAGCATATGTCATAGTGGACAATGAAATTGATCGAGCTTGGAAGTAGTTTATGTCGAATTTGAAGTGTGCCATTGGAGAACCTTCTAACTTGATGTTTGTGTCTGATCGAGCCGTATCTATTAGCAATGTCATTCGTGTAGTCTTTCCTACAACATTTCATGGATTGTTCACGTATCACATAAAAAATAATATTCTTTCCAACTTTAAGGATAGTACGATTGTTGGTATGAGCGGAAGCGGATCTTTCCAATTCATTGTGATAGAATTTCCATATATACATTCAAACATATAGATATGCATTCATAATGCTAAATTACTGGCATGCTTAAAAGAAAAAGAAGAAAAAAAAAAAAGAAAGATCGAGAGAACATACCAGTTGAAGACTTTTCTTCACTTAAAATCCTGCTCTCTCCATGAATGAACTCCTTTCGCTAGAATGTTAAACTAGCGAGTAATCGTCCAACAACATCCTGGCCGTCTACACGAATAGCTTCGCACGAACAACAGGCAAACTCGGAGCCCTCAGTATTCTCGGAGTGAGAATCCAAAGGGTGGGCTTTGATGAAATTAGTAGAGGAAAGGAGGAAAGGCTATCGTGTACAAATGATCAAGCAGGTGGTGGAAAGACTATCGTATAGTCGGGTGTTTGATCGTTTAGTGCAGGGTACACAATCGTGTAGTAAAAGCTAAGTGATCGTCTATACGATCGTTTAGTTATGCTCGAGCGCTAAGCAATTGTCTATGAAAAGGTAAGTGATCATTTAAATAAAGGACACATGGATGTGCGATCGTTTAGTAAGCGGGCGTTATCTTATAGGCTCTCAAACACTAAGCGATAGAAGGCTTATCACACCGTGAGCGATTATGCATATCTTTTGTAAAATTAAAACCATTTTCATTTTATTCTTTAGTTACTAGAACTGAATTAAACTTCCCACTAACGCACGAATTCGGAGAAAACGTTGGCCAATTATCTCATAACCGTTCAATTAACAAATTAATAAATATGATTGATGATGGGAAATTAAAAGTCAAATTATTCAACAACTAAAATCCATTGGATGCAATATGTGATGCATGTTCTTAAGATATGCATTGATAGTCATCCATCGATGGTCATGCGTTAGAATGATTATGCGTTAACGAATGTATGCGATGACCATGCGTCCTGTCACAAGTTTTCTTGCGTTCACGCCAAGTATAACGCAAACGCAAGTTTCTCGGGTGATTCGAGGTTGAACACGGGGACTTGTAGCAAAATGAATGCGGTGATGTGCATGTGGCAGTTTAAATAAAAGAATGTTGGAGGGGTTGCTAAGTTGATCATATTCCTACTTTTATCTAACAGACAACGCAATGAGAATATGCATGAGAGGTAGAGACACGACAACTCTTGACATGAAACAAATGAATGGGAAAGATAGATAAAATACGGAGATGTTTTCATTGCAACCCTTAAGAGTGACCGCAAGGGCAACCTTAGTCAACGTAAGTCATGCGATCATGCAACACACATACAATAGTAAACCACCTCTCGGTGCGAATGCTACGACTTCTAATACTAGAACGCATGCGATATATGAGATAAGTCTACAAGGCCTAAGTTACATACAGACAACCAGGGATTTTAAGTTTATTGGTTTGTGGTAAAGCAAATAAAACATCCAAATGAGCAAAATCAAAAAGTGAAGTAAATATCATATATTATATATCACAAACGCCCATACAAACTAGTTACAAACTACAGGACACGAGACTTTAGGGCATCAATCCCAACACTAAACTCTTTAGAAGTCCACTTTTCACCAACTGTTCAATCCTATTGAGGTTGATGTTACCTAACCTTAAATGCCAAAAGGCCGTTTTCCTTAGGAGAAATCTTTAGTCTTTTAGCTATTGTTACCATACTGAACATTTCAGTGTTAAACAAGGCTTTTATGACTAACGACCTTAGTACATATAAGTTACTTTCCAGTGAACCAAAACCAATCTCCATCCCATTCTTGAAAATAAACACTTCATTATCAGAAAATGAGATGGTATAACCTTGTTTAATGAGACAAGAAACCGAGATTAAGTTCCTCTTGATATGAGGAACTACGAAAACATTATCCAGTAACAGATAACGTTTCTTGTCCAAAAATAACTTCAGCCTGCCTATAGCAATAGCTGAAACAACCTCACCAGTACCGACTCGAAGAGTCATCTCTCCTTGTGGCAACATTTGCCAAGAACTGAATCCTTGGTAAGAGGAACTGACGTGATTAGTAGCACCTGAATCAAGGATCCAGTCAGAATCATCATTCTTTTCCAAACACGTCTCTAAGACCAATAAATCACATTTATCGTCTTTAGACATCCTCCTTTTTTGGAGACTAGTGGGATCAATACCAAAACCTAAATAAGCTCCAAATTCCATGTCAGAGAACATTTCTCTTCTATGAACCTCAACAGAGTCAGCAACATTTGCTTCCTCTTCCTGGAGTTTAACTTAGGAATTGACACTACTAGTATTGTCATCCATCCCTCTGTGCTCGAAAAGTAAGAACTGACGTTCAAAGAAATCTTGCAACGAATCCATGATCTCGTGTGCAATAACCATGTTCTCAACCCTTTTGGCCAAAACACTATGGTTTATGTTGAAAAGAATGTGCTTTGTAATGTTGTTTCGAAAAGTTGTTAAATTCTTTGTTTGTAGGGGAGTATTTATGGAATTAATCCTCTTTCTCGTTCATTGCTCAAAATTGGTAAAATTCTTGCTTGTGTTGTTATCATGTTTATATTGATTTGCTAATATGATTTTGCTATTATTTGGTAATCGTTATTTGTTCTTCAACAATTGATATTTATTTTCAAATATTTGATATTTTGGTATGCTTTTTTTTTTTTTAGTTTATTTATAGAGGGAGTTATATACTTTTATAGATGAACTTCATGTTTGAATGAAATTGAATCCCATATTACTATATTTTTTTGTACCCCTCTTGTGCATATTATTATCCTTTTAGGGGAGTAGTTGTCTTTGGAATTAAAATTTAGTTGAAAATTTGTTTGATATTTCTACCCTCAAGTTGAAATATGTGGTAAATGTCTTTTTGTCCCTTATTAAGCGGGTGTGCTTAGTTGATTTCAAAATGAGGAGAAATTTGTGAAATTGGTCTTAAATTAAATTAACTCGAGCTTGGGTGATTCCTTGTGATGTCTCTAGAGTCTAAAATATTGTTGCTTGGTTTTAGAAGGAAGGTTATAGGAGAAGAATTGAAAATTTATATATTCATGATCTTAGTAGAATTTTAATGTTTTTGTTTTTGTTTTTTTTTTTTTATTGTCATTTTTCTATTGATTCTAAAAGGGGAGAGATAATAAGAAAAATGAACGCATGCTATTAATGACATATCTATTGTTTTCAAATGAATTGAAATTATGTATGAGTGTTGATTGTTATTCAAGTAAATATTTCATATCACACACCTCTTTGGATTTTATTTTTCTTGTGTTATTTTTCATCACAAAAATGAGGAGATCGTTGGCTTTTTAGTCCTTAATATCAAATTAATTAATGTTTTGATGATAACAAATATGAATTTATTCACTAACAATGTTAGTTTTTTTTAATAGTCTACTGCGTAGAGCTCAAAATAAAGATTTCAACGCAATTTGAATCACTCAAATCGAAGCTCAAATTAAACGAAGAAGATATGGTCAAAACAAGCTCAACGAGAAAATCTTGAGTTAACGTGAGAGAATTTTTCTTATCAAATTGAAATGTGTCATTTGAAGTAATGAGAAGTGACACATGGTGGACTTTTGATTTTTGGATTGATTTTTAAAATGAAAATGAATTTAAAAGTAAAATGAATTTAAATTATTTTATGTTTATGTCTAAAGTATTGGATACTTTTTATTTTTTTGTTGAGTTTTTAGAAAGAAAGTGAATTTAAAAAGAAAAAGAACTTAATATTATATTATGTTTGAGTCTAACGGTCAATTGAATTTAAATCTCCACCATTCAATTTTCTTTTACTAACATCACCAAATTGAATTTGGTTTTCACTTTTCTTCTCTTTTTAAACTCTTCATCTTCTTCAAAATTAAAATAACAATTACACATTATTTTCAATCCTCCATAATTCATTAAGTCTCCATTCATGCTCTCTCTAAGCTTCAATGTTCTTTTTTTCCATCTTATTCTTGAGAGAGATTTATGTATGACGAAATTGATTTGTTGTAAGCTCAAAATTTATAAATAAACTCTTTTAGAGAGTTTCTCAAGTGTTTTCTTTGATTTTTCAAACATCTTGTAAGGGGTTGCTCTTAGTCTCGAAAAAGAGCAGTTGTAATGGTTTGATCCTAATCCATGGAAATGATTGAGTTTGCTTTTGAACTTGCAAAAAGAGTGGTGTAGCGGTTGGACTCTAATCCGTGGAAAGAGTTGATGAGATCCTTATTCAAAATCCCAAGAGGCGCTTGGAAAAGTGGATGTAGATTGAGTCTGACCGAACTGCTTTAATTTTGCAATTAGTGTGTGATTATAATTTATTATATAAATTTAATTACTATATTTATTCTTGAGAAGTTAATTGCTCATATTTATTTCCTTTGATGGGTAGTTCTTTAATTTGCATGTCTTTTACCAATTTTATTATTGAAATTAAATTGGGTGATTGAAATTGCTAAGTCAATTTATTAACCATTTTAAAGTGAATGTATATGTATAAAATTATTGTTTAAATTGCTTATTAACAAAAGTGTAGTAATTTGCTTAATTGGACCTACATTTAAGAAAAAATTTTTAATTAGTTTAATAAACCCTATTCACTTCCCTCTAGGGTTTCCATATCGATCTTATAGTAGTTGTGCTAGAGAAGAAGAAGAATTGTGAAGATGTGAAGAAGAAGAAGGAAAAAAAAAACTCGATTGAAGAAGACGACTCACGGAGACGAAGAAGATGTGAAGAAGAAGAAAAAACTCAAACGAAGAAGAAGACCAATGTGAAAAAAAAAAAAAAGAAGAAAAAACCAGACCTATCGATGGTCTAGAGAAGAAGAAAGAAAAATAAATAAATAAATGAAGGGCAATACCGTAACTTTACTTGTCTATGACATATTTGACATTTTAAAAAAAAATTGGGTCATTTTGGGTTGCACTTCCAAAAATACATTTTTGATGTCATCTATCTTTTGCACTTCCACATTCTCACGCTTAGGGTTCCTACTTTATTTCCATTTTCAATATTTATCTCCACGATGGGATGGTATTATCTCTCATGACTTTGCTTTTGGTTTCACTCCAAAAGGCCTCTCACACTAATGGAGATAATTTTTCCCAATTATATATCCATGATCCTCACTTATCTAACCAATGTGGGATTTTGATCGTATTTCCAATAATATATATATATTCTCATTTTATTTTTCAGTAAATGTTTTGGTTTTTGAGATGCATGTTGTTGCATGAAGAATATGTTTGGCAAGAATTTTTTTAACGTGATCTCTATGAAAATATATAAATCTCGACCAGGATATATATTACCCTGATATTACATATAAATGAAGTAAATCTTAGTCGAGGATATTGTATTTATGGACCGAGATTTACCTTTTTATTTTGAGATTGAATATAATTTTAACTTTTTTCATTACCTTATATTCAAGATGTCTTCGTATATGTTTGTTGGTGGTAAGTGGAAGGAGACTAAGAAATAATATGTATGGTGTCTGTCTAAAAGTTTGACGGTGAATTTTGGAATAACTTGGGGTCGTTTGATTTGAGATTTTTTCAATGTCCAAGAATTAAGGATGTTTGAGAATAAAATTACTGGGAATCAAGGATGACTATGTTTGGTAGTGGATGGGAAAACAATGTTTGAAAATAGTATGTGTGGAAATTAAAGATAACTATGTTTGGTTGTATAGGAAATGTTATCAATTTTTCTGAGAATAAGTAATACATGTGTTTTGTGTTGCATGAGAATATTATTAGATCACCCAAGTAAATGTTATTTTTGTTTAAATTGTGTGATCACTTTCAACATTTTGTGTAATTATAAAGCATATAACTAATAAAAAAAACTTGCCTTGGTTGATTTTAAATAATTAATTTGTGCAGTTTTATTTTTATTATGCAATTATTAAAAACAACCTTAAGCAGCTGCACTATATTTTATTCCAAAAATCAAATATAACTAATATCAAAGTAAAAATACTAAACATAGACAAAATAAACATTTATATGCTGGTAGGAAGGGGAAGAAGAAGTGAAAATGGTGGTAGGAAGTGGAAGAATAAGTGAAAACCCACACTTCCCAATGGGTATGTAATCTGACTAAAAGATGCCTAGGAAATGTCTTTTCCAACATAAATAAACAAAGCCCACAAACCAAACATGGGCTTTAAGCTCATTCCCATTCCTACCCTCTTTTCCCTCCAACCAAACAACCCATATGGTTTTTTTCCCCCTTAGGTCATATATAGAATAAGTGGAAAAAGTTTTAATGAGTTTGAGCTAGTAATGGGGTGTTTGTATAGTGTTAGGTTGAATGTTTATGCTTTTGTGATTAATAATCAAGAAAAATTGTATTTTGTGCAGGATGGTACGGGTAGAATGTTGTCATTCTCAATCTCACTACAGTAGAATATACCAATATTTTTCTTTGTATTTGATTTGATTTTATTTATGAATACAACATAAAGATGAATGATGTGCAATCACTGAGTTCATTAAATAAGAATGTATGTAGTCCCATTTGGTATGAAAGAGATGATAGAGATGAGTTGATGAATAGGAAGTCGGTCGTTGATGCAGATATGACGACTGATTCAGATGTAGAAGTTGAGTATAGATAACATGAATGTCATTGATGAAGAGTTACTTGGTGATCAACGATTGATGATCGAAGGAGAGTCGACAATGAATATAGAATCACTAAAGACCAATAAGAGAGAGTACTCCGATGATAAATGGTAAATCTGTCACAGAATTAATGACAAATGGTGAGTCGATCATCGACCATAAAAAAGGAAGTGTGTCTAGCAACAATGTATTAATCCTATCTGTCATCTCAAGGAGGCATTTTCTTTGCCATTTTTCTTGTATTGATTTTGATCTTATATTTTTAGAGTTTTTTTTGCATCTTTTATTTCTCTAATCCTTAAAAAGAATGAAATATCTAAACATAATTCATCAAGTCATGGCATATGTCATAGACTTAGAGATTCAAATATTGTTGAACTAAAGGATAGAGAGAAAAAAATATACATTTTTTAAGTCATTAACTTATGAAATTGTATCAACTTTCATCACTAACTTATAATTTCATTTAAATTGAACCCTAAACTTAAGCAAAGGTTGCAATCTTTGTCCATTATTTCATTTCTATTTTCTACTAATTGACCTACTAATGTCAAAATAAAAAACACAACCAATGTAAAATCTCCAGAGTCTCATAAGTTCTAATAAAATCAATCTTTGCACAAAATTAAGTTTGATCAATGCACAATTTATTCCTCAAATAACTTTGTCAAAAATTATAAATTTCAACAAAAGTTAGCAATAAAATCCAATCTCCTTGAAATCCTATTAATTATATTGCATACATATATTTTATAATTCATTAGTTTCATGTGATAATTTTGAAAAAATAATCAGATAATCAAAACTGCAAGACTTTTTAAAATTAAATATTAAAATTCCACTGCTTACTAAGCAGTGGAATATAAAGAAAGTGAATATTTAGGATAAAAGTTAATACATTGTAACAAGTCTGTAGTTCAAAATCGATTCGACTTAATAAAAAAAACCTTTGACTATACATTAGAAAATACTAAATTATATATATAAAAAATATCATTCAACTTTCTTTTTAAAAAAAAAATTGCAACGATACTCCTGAATTTTCGTAAACATTTCACAATTATCCTTTAGATAGAAATTCTTTAGAATTTCAAATAGAAATCAAGACTTCGAATAATGTAAGAGGTGTTTGATAAGTGAGTATGAGTTATTGAGTTAGGTGGATATTTATTACCCATGTTTGTTAAGCTCATAAAGAAAACCTATGGGTTATTAAAACATTTTTTACCTACTCAAAACTCTCCTTTTTTTTATCCCCTCAAAACTAGGACATTTTATATTAATATGGTTGTTTTCAAAATTTATTAGAGAAATATTGTTGTTTTGGGAGATCGAGGCTAGAAGTCGAGGGTTGAAGATTTGATTAATGTAGAGGTCGAACGTTGAGAACTCAACAAACAAAGAAAAACTTGGAAACAATATGTATATTAGGGTTGCCGAAGGTTGAAGTTCGACATACATAGGTCGAACATTAATCGAACGTTGAGAACTAGACAAACAAATAAAAACTTGGAAACAATATGTATAATGGGTTGTCGAAGGTTAAAATTTCGACATACATAAGTCGAAACTTCAACACTCGACAAGTGAAATCTTGCTAATTTTGTGATGAGGATCTCGCTCTAGAAAGAAATCTCACTAATTTTGATGAGGATCTTGCTCTAGAAGGGAATCTCACTAGAAATGTGGGCTGAATCTCGCTGGTAAGGTGAGCTTCGCTAGGAAAGAAATGCTTGATCTCGCTCATGAGGAGGATCTCGCTCATGAAAATCCTCATGAGCGAGATCCTCATTGTTTTTTTAGTATTTCTATTTACTTGACTTTACCATGCTACTTTATTAAGAAGACCTTTTTTATCTAATAATACGTTCATTTCCCTATAAAGATGGATACTGTTGAAGATTCAATATATATACATACAATGTACAATATATACCAATTAATTGAGCAACAATATGAAATATATTTTGTTGGTATGTTTTACCGATTGAAGAGAATTGAAATTATTACCGTTTTTGAAAAGAATATATGAAAAACAATCTATTATGTTCTACAAATTGAGAAAAAAATTGAGATTGTCGAGTTTATGTCATAAATAATTTGAGAAAATACGTGTATATTTGAAAATTAATCAACAATAACAAAACATAAAACTAAAAAATAAAAGAATAAAATAAAAAAACATACAGAAAAAATAGAACTAATCTCATTCACAAAAAACTGCATAGATCCCTAACTCAACTCAACTTTGCACAACAAACACAGACAATTTAACTCCCCAGATAATTTAACTATGATAATTACCAATTCAACTCTCTACTTTTATCACATACCAAACACACCCTAATCTAAAATGGTGTGATGGTCCAAATTTTTGTTTTAGGTCATTGCTAGTCTGCTACACCAGTTTGATCTTAATTTTTATTCGAAATTGTAAATGATTTATACTCTAATGATAATTTTGAAATGTTTATGAAATTTTATGAGTAGTATTACAACTTTTGAAAATATAAGATTAATGTCAAACAGAAGACAAAGTTAAATTAAAAGTGTATTCTTTATAAACTAAGACTAACCTTAGAAGAATTACAAAAGTTCACATTTTTATAACATGAATTAGGTTCTCAGTTTGGGAACATCTTGGTGAGTGGTGAGGGGCCCTTTTGGTGAGAGAGAAATCCATCTCATAAAACCCAATTCTTGGATAACCCCATCGTATCTCGTCGCATTATTTTGATTAATCCTACCTCTATCCTCTCCCTCTGGTTCCATGTCTAGAGGAACGGACCGTCTGGTGAAGAATTTGAAGAAATTCGCTGACATTCAGTACAAGCTTTTCACAACTCGATATGGGCAGCAAGTGATTGACATACTCGAGTTCCCATTTAAGGTGGTCTTATCCCCTTTCACGCTTGCTTTCGACATTGCTGGCTCAGCCCCTCGTGGTTTCGGCGTTCCCGAGCTCATTTCCAAGCTCTCATATGCTTCAATCTTTGTAAGTTATTGATTTCAAAGTTTGTTTTTCTCCAGTGTCACTAATTAGCTAAGAACTAGACGAAATTCCAAGACTTTAATGTGTTTGCGAGAGTGCGAATTCTGAGATGGGAGGTTTGGCTTATAACAAGATGCTGTAAGTTAGTTGTATCCTTTCAAATGATTTTATAACTGACTTCTTTGATGCACTGCGTTGTTGGTTAGATTGGTCATCTGGGTTTGCATTGTACTGTCATTATGCCATGTGGATCCTGAGATAAACTGTGAATGACCCAGTCGTCTTGTTAAACTTCTTTTTTAATCTAGTTGAAGGGTCTGCTGTTCTTTCCTGTCAATCTTTTTTCTTTTTTAATTTTTGTAAATTTGCACGAGGTCTATACATTTGGGGGCTGTAAGTTTGGTTCCCTGTAAGATTGCATGAGGTCTATAAATTTGGAGGTACTATCAATCTTTTTAATGCCGTTGTCTCTAACTCTGGTTATTGCAGGCCATTGCTACGTTTGGGACTTATGATATTGCGCTAGAGCTAGGAAAGAAAGTTATATGTCAGAGGTGCCTCCTGTTACCATCTTGAATCTCTTTTCATGGTGAATACTGAGCATAACTGTTTTGTTTCACTTCAAAACAAAATGGATAGATTATTTAGTGTAAACCGTAAAGTATCTACATGATATGATGTGCACAAAATCCCTTTTTTTCTTTCTTTCTTTTTTTTTGTTCAATCCTTGCAATTATCCCTATTTCCTATTTAATAAAAGCTTGAAATCTTATAATTTTGTTTTTTCGGTTCTCTGCTTTTGTTCAGTCCCTTATAGGGCCTCCTCTTGTACTTTCATCTGATAACTTTTCATAAAAAAAATAAAAATAAAAAATAAAAATAAAAATAAAAAATTAGAAAGCTTGCTTTGTTGGTTCATAGCGTTTTTCAAACTGGTTGATTAGATAATGCCTAGTTTCCAAATTAGATGTACAACTGGAGTTCATATTTCTACATTTTGTGTTTTTGTACTTGTACTTTTTTGTTCCATATCTGATAATTCTTAGATAGTTTGGTCTTTTTGCAGGCACTGTCAAACCTGCAATGGATGGCAAGCCATGCAGTGTACCAAGTGCAGAGGGTCGGGGATGGTGAACTACCAAGTGAAGAACTATGTGTTGAGAAGGTAACCCACTTCCTATTCACTTTGATCTCGATTGAAACCACTTAAATTATTTTTCACGAAAGGAATCGTTGACAACTCATGTACCTGAAATTCATAACTAGAATCTTAACCTCAAATTCATAACTTGAATCTTCCTGCAGTGGAGAGAAGGCAACACCAGAAAGTATTGCAGATGCCATTGCAGAGAATCGGGCTGAGTTGATTCACCTTCCTTCCACTTTGGATCTTCACACACCACTGCCATCCAAAGATTGCCCAACATGTGATGGAACAGTGCGGATAATATCTCCATATTCCAAGCACTACACGCTAAGACATTCAAAATAGTATATAAAATAAAAGAACCAGTCGTAATCCTATAACCTAATTAGCATCTTTCAGAATCTTGCTGCTTGCAGATGACTATAATATGCATGCCTTTTCTGCTTTATATGCGTGTAGTTATTCAAATAACTAATTGCAATGTAACTAAGGGAATGAGTGCTCAACTATATCACAACCTATTGGTAACTAGCACACACAATACCTCATTTATTATAATAATAATAATAATTATTCTTATTTAAAGAAAAGGAAGTGACCGTTGAACTTAAACTTGCAAACTCTTTCCAACAATAATTCATTCTGTGTGTATATTGCAGGGAGTGATGAGCTGCCCTGAATGCAAGAATAAATTGCAAGTGAGAATCTCAGCAGACGATGTAAGTTTCATGAAAATTTTAATCCATTGAAGTGCATCTTACTTTATAATACTGAAACATCAACTACTTTGGATGTCTTAATATGGCTGCATGAATTTTTGAAACTTTAGCTTGTGGACTGCCTTTCTTCCCCTGTAGCCAGAGCTGACAGGACATCGGAGGGCCTGTTTGATGAACGTAGGATTGCATTGAAAACATTCTATTTTTTGAGCTAATCTATCTTTTGCTAGTTCTTTAGGGCACATGACTTTTAGATTCAAAAGCTATTAAAGAAAAAAAAAAAACACTATTTGTTTGTTTGTTTTTATTTTTTTTTTACTAATGAAAATTAGTGAAACCGAAACTCTGTGTGTGTGTGTGTATATATATATTGTTTTGGAGGCTTAGAGAAAATAGTCACCTCAAACCTCCAGTTTCTTATTTAATACTAAAAGCTTAGAACTCAAGGACACAGGTGTGCAACCTATAGAGTAAAATACAAATTAGTCAGCCCAAGTATGGTTGTTATTTTGTTGAAATGGTGTTTTAGCCCTAAGGGCGTTTTAGTCTTTTTCTCAGTGTCTACTGTCTAGGGTTTCTCTCTGTTTGGTTATTTATACCTGTCTTGTGTTGAGTACTGTGTATCAGAAAAATTAAAAGAATAAAAATTCTCTTATCGTGGTTTTTCTCCCTGATCTAGGGTTTCCACGTAAATCTGTGTTTCTTTTCTTTTCTTCTTTTCAATATGGTATTAGAGCATGGCGACAAAGTCCTGGCCGTCATTGATGAGAACAAACCAGAGACTCCAACAGAAACCTCCACTGGAACGAAGGGATCCATGAACGCTGAAGTTGCTGCAGCCATAAGAGAAGCCATTGAGCATTATTTTCACGCTGCTATGCCTCAACTCCACAAATCCATGTCTGATCCAACCACTAGCCAGACCCAACCCGATCCTCAAATCTGTAACCAGTGGACTACCGTTGCAGACCCGACCACTGGAGCTCTCAGACTCGATCGGCACACAGATCCGAGCTCCTCCACGATGCACGGACCAGCCGATTACACGAATCCCGCCAGACCAATCGACCCATCTGGATTTTTTGCCTCAGATCCGATCGACCCATCTGGAGTCCGACACCAACGATCGACGCACGGTCCTACCGACTTCCACCAGATTCTACCTTAGAACCCCCCGATGCACGGGAAACCATCATCCTCGGGATTTTTTGCTCAGGCCGACACCACCGCCCGTGATTGGCGGTCTACAACCAATCTCCAGTCCTCGTTTTCAGGTCAGCTACCGGCTCTAGCGTATGTTCCAGGTCGCCCGTGGATGACCCAAGTTGCTCAGCCGGTCCAGCCGGTTCAGCCGAACCAACCGGTTCAACCAAACCCGATTCAACCGAATCGGGTCTAGCCGAACCAGTATGGTCAATCAGTTCCTAGCCCTTCTTTTGGTTCGTCCTCAAGCCAAAATGAAGCTATCTTTCCAGGAATTTATGGGCAAAACCAACCTATGGCAAATTCTAGTGGAACCATTGGTTTTGAACAGCAGTTGGCCAACTTACAGCAGCAAATATCGGCCCTTAGATCCACGACAAATCCTACAACTGGTTTTTATCCACATTCAAACTTCTCTTTATGCTCAGAAACACCGGTAAATGCTTACTCTAATTTACCTGTTGCAAATATTATGTGGGAAACTCTGCAGGAATGTCTATTGGTGAGAATTACTTTTCTTGGTCTCAATCGGTAAGAATGGTCCTTGAGGGATGTCACAAGTTTGGGTATCTAACTGGAGAAATACCAAAACCAAACCCCGGTGATCCCCAGGAACGTATATGGAAAGGAGAGGACTCTCTCCTTCGCTCAATTCTGATAAACAGCATGGAACCCCAGATCGGAAAGCCACTTCTGTACTCAGCCTCCGCTCGGGATATTTGGGAAGCTGTCCAGAAGCTCTATTCATAGAGGCAAAATGCCTCACGTCTTTATACCTTGAGGAAACATATTCATGAGTGCAAACAAGGGACTCTTGACGTAACGTCTTATTTCAATAGATTGTCCCTGTTATGGCAAGAAATGGACTTGTGCCACGAAGTCGTGTGGAATTGTCTTGTTGATGGAGTTCAGTACTCAAAGATTGAGGAGGCGGACCGGGTGTATGATTTTCTAGCTGGCTTAAACCCTAAATTTGATGGTGTCCGAAGTCGGATTTTGGGACAGAGACCAATACCGTCTCTAATGGAAGTATGCTCAGAGGTCAGGTTAGAAGAGGACAGAACTAGAGCTATGAATGACACTAGCAACAACCACTTAGATTCTGCTGCGTTTGGAGCCAAGTCTTCGGGACCAGAGAGCGACAAACAGAATGGAAAATCCCCACCAATCTGTGAGCACTGTAAGAAACCGTGGCACACCAAAGATCAATGCTGGAAGTTACACGGTCGCCCACCGAATGGCAAGCGACGATCTACGAATGATAAATAAAAAATCGGTCGGGCCCTTGTCAGTGAAACAGGGGATGGTACATCATTAGCCACCAACCAGGTAGAGTCAAGCATGGTTGGAACCAACAATGTCGCGCAACCAGGTACTTCTCAGTCCTTTAGCTTCTTGGTCGAAGGGGATGAATCGTGGATCCTTGACTCAGGAGCAACGGACCACCTAACTGGATCATCTGATCAATTCCTCTCGTATTATCCAAGTGCGGGAAACGAAAGAATACGAATTGTAGATGGATCCTTTGCTTCCGTTGCTGGGAAAGGTCACTTATCTCCTATTCGAGGGTTGATTTTACAGAATGTCCTGCATGTGCCGAAGATATCTTATAATCTGCTATCTGTCAATAAAATAACCAGAGATCTGAATTGTAATGTCGTTTTCTCACGGGATAATGTTTTGTTTCAGGACCTGAGCTCGGGGAAGACGATTGGCACTGCCCGGCACAGTAAGGGGCTCTACTTCCTCTCGGAGGATGTTTTATCTAGGAGTTTATCTAGCACTTGTTTACTCTCTTCCCTTACTATTTCTGAAACTGATTTCCTGTTATGGCATTTTCGTCTTGGACATCCGAGTTTTCATTATATGAAGTATTTATTTCCCCATTATATTTCATCTTTATCTTGTGATGTATGTATTCGTGCAAAACAACCTCGGGTGTCTTTTACTTCCCAGCCTTATAAACCGTCCCAACCTTTCCACCTGATACATAATGATGTGTGGGGCCCATCAAATATCACAACCGTGTCGGGTAAACGGTGGTTTGTCACCTTCATAGATGATCATACTCGTCTTACATGGGTGTTCCTTCTTACGGATAAGTCTGAAGTGACTACAGTCTTTCAACAATTCTACACCACGGTCGAAACCCAGTTCAATACCAAAATTGCTATCCTTCGGAGTGACAATGGCCGTGAGTTCGTTAATCAGTCCCTCCGTGAGTTTTTAAATTCTAAAGGTATCATCCACCAGAACTCCTGTGCCTATACCCCACAACAAAATGGGGTGGCCGAATAGAAAAACCGTCACCTTATTGAGGTTGCTCGGGCTCTCATGATTCCTGCATCCATACCCTCGTACCTATGGGATGATGCTGTACTCACTGCAGCCCATCTCATTAATCGAATGCCTTCCTGTGTTCTCAAGTTCCAGAATCCCTTAGCCCATTTCAAAGAATCCTTCTCTTCTACCCGGCTTTTCCCAAATGTTCCTCTTCATGTGTTTGGGTGTACGGTGTTTGTTCATAATCATGGTTCCCACAGTAAATTCGCTCCTAGGGCTAAAAAATGTGTCTTTGTTGGGTATCTGCTCCATCAACGGGGCTATAAATGTTATTAGCCATCTTCTCGAAAGTACTTTATCACCATGGATGCTACCTTTCAAGAAGATAAACCTTTTTTTTCCTGTTAGTCCTCTTCAGGGGGAGACTTCAAGTGAAGAGACTAACACGTCATCCACTTATTCCATTCCTGTAGACTTGTTTCTTGAACCAATTCCTGACACTAATCCTGGCCCTCCCATTCCGGACAATTCTATCCTTCCTACAAAACAAGTTCCTTGAATAACCTACTATCGGAAGAATCTACGAAAGGAAATAGTTTCCCTTGCTGCTCCACCAGAAAGTGTTCAAGAGTCAGAACCAGAGACAACTCAAGGTAACCATATTCTTGATAATAATAACTCTGTTGAAAGTAGTGCAGTGAACACTGGCAATGCAGCGACTCTCGACAAAATTAGGGAGGATGAGAGCAATGAATTTCCTCATGATGTTCAGGAGACTGAAAATGTACAGCAGATGAATACAGAGGAAAAAGGTAACAAGACCAGTGAAATTGATGCCACCCTAGACTTACCAATTGCCCTGCGAAAGGGAACAAGGTCCTGCACCAAGTATTCTATGAAAAGCTTCTTATTTTACAGTAGCTTGTCAACAAGATTCAAGGCTTTCACCACTAGCCTGGACACTGTGATTATCCCGGAAAATGTGTACAAGGCTCTGGAAATTTCTAAATGGCGAGCTGCAGTCATGGAAGAAATGCGGGCACTTAAGACCAACAAAACATGGGACCTAGTTGTTCTTCCTAGAGGTCACAAAACCATCGGGTGCAAATGGGTGTTCACAGTCAAGTACAAATCCGATGGGACTCTTGACAGATATAAGGCCAGATTAGTCGCGAAAGGGTTCACTCAAACATATGGGGTGGACTACTCAGAAACTTTCTCGCCAGTGGAAAAACTCAACACTATTCGGGTTCTTCTCTCTGTTGCTGTGAACCTAGACTAGCCTCTATATCAGTTGGATGTAAAGAATGCGTTTCTAAATGGTGAGTTGGAAGAAGAGGTTTATATGACCCCTCCTTCAGGGTTTGAAGCACAGTTTGGGAGTCAGGTGTGCAAGCTAAAGAAGTCTTTGTATGGTCTGAAACAGTCCCCTAGAGCCTGGTTCGATCGGTTTACTACCTTTGTTAAAACCCAGGGGTGCATTCAAGGTCACTCCAATCACACCCTGTTCACTAAGAAGTCAGCATTAGGAAAAGTAGCAGTGTTAATCGTATACGTTGACGATATTATTCTGTCAGGGAATGATTCTGTAGAAATTGACAAGCTGAAACAGAAAATGGCAGAGGAGTTTGAAATTAAAGATCTTGGTTCCTTGAGGTACTTCCTAGGCATGGAGGTAGCAAGGTCAAAGGAAGGGATCTCAGTGTCTTAGAGAAAATATACGTTAGACCTTCTACAAGAGACTGGGATGACTGGATGTAAACCTGCAGATACTCCAGTTGAGGTCAACAATAATCTGGTAAACTCAGTAGACAACGTACCAGTGAACAAGGAGAGATATCAACGTCTTGTAGGGAAGCTGATATATCTCTCACACACCAGACCTGATATTTCATATGCTGTGAGTTTGGTAAGCCAGTTTATGCAAGTCCTGTATGAGAGACACATGGAAGCTGTTAACCGGATTCTGAGATATCTAAAGTCAACACCTGGGAAGGGCTTGATGTTCAGGAAAAATGATAGAAGATGCATAGAAGCATACACTGACTCGGACTGGGCCGGTTCTGCTACTGACAGGAAGTCAACCTCGGGGTATTGTACCTTAGTATGGGGAAACCTCGTTACATGGAGGAGTAAGAAACAGGGTGTCGTGGCTAGAAGTAGTGCCAAAGCTGAATACAGAGCTATGAGCTTGGATATCTGTGAGGAAATTTGGTTGAAGAAGGTATTCGTAGATCTTCATCAAGAGAGTCATGACTCGATGAGACTCTACTGTGACAACAAGGTTGCTATCAATATTGCCAATAACCCTGTTAAGCATGACAGAACCAAACATGTTGAGATTGACCGACATTTCATAAAAGAGAAACTTGACAACTGTAGTATTTGTGTTCCCTATGTTCCATCCAGCCAACAGATTGCGGATGTTCTGACTAAGGGTCTACCTAGACAGATGTTTGACACTTGTATTAGCAAGTTGGGCCTCATTGATATTTATGCCACAACTTGAGGGGGAGTGTTGAAATGGTGTTTTAGCCCTAAGAGCGTTTTAGTCTTTTTCTCCGTGTCTACTGTCTAGTGTTTCTCTCAGTTTGGTTATTTATACCTGTCCTGTGTATCAGAAAAATTAAAAGAATAAAAATTCTCCTATCGTGGTTTTTCTCCTGATCTAGGGTTTCCACGTAAATCTGTGTTTCTTTTCTTCTCTTCTTTTCAATATATTTAATGCTAAAAACTGCTATAGAAGCATATGTTTATCTTTTTGTCTTTGTAAATAGGAATGGGGCCCTTATTCTGTTCTTCCTTTTTATGCAGATCATGGAACCACCTTGGAAAGCTTATAATGTTCTGAGAAAGATGGAATATCCATATGAGGTTATTATGCCCTTCTTCACCCCTCTATGGTTATGGTTTCTATGCCAGAGTAGTTACTAACTAGAGAGCCTGTTATTTTTAACGTTAAACTACTAGATTTTCATGAGCACACCACATTTGGATAATTGAATCACTAACTCATGCCATAATGGATTCAGAATGCAAATTACATTAAGCTACACATACTATAACATACAAATATCATGCTGTAAGTATAAAGAGAGCACAAGTTCTCACCCAAACTTTGTATAAGCAGAGAGCAATTCAACCACATGCCATTTATAGGCGAAGAACTACTTGCCTCAATTTTGTGTATAGGTGAACATTTGAACTGCCCACAAATATATTTGGATTGGTCAGTTTGGATGTATGTCAACCGGATATAAGAAAAGGAGGGTAGAACAGGTTGTTGCGGGATTGCTAGTTTGCTGAATATCTTTGGAACCGCTGGATGAATTCATTTGGTATTTGTAGAGCTTGGAATAGAGATGGTAGATCAATGTTGGAGGAGGTGCAGTTTTGTGGGGTATTTGGCTTTGAATTTTAGAGAGATCGAGAGACTTGGTGAAGATGTTTAGGAGGTGGGTAGGTTTAATGTCTCCTTGTTGGTGTTAGTCACTAGGCCATTTTGTAATTATGAGCTTGATTTGTTTTTTTGGGACTGGAATCAATTTCTGTAGGTACTAGGTAAGATTGGACTCTTTTTGTTGAGGTTTGTTTTTACGCTCTTGTATATTCAATGAAAACGAGAGAACCCACATCTAGGCTCATAGGTGTAAGATAATTTACACGAGAACATTTACTTTCAATTGGAGTAATTGCTAAACTAGCACGAAATTCATAATCTTAACTTTAGTTTATTTGTGAGTTCGGAGTCTCAGTAAGTAAATCATAACCAACTGTTAAATCATCAATCAACCCAAAAGCTTAAGCTAATGGGCTATGACAAATTCAAGACACTCTAAACATTCCTTCTCATTTGTGGCTTGAAAATTTGTTAAAAGGGCCAACAAGTGAATTTTGATATTAATAGGGGAAGAAATGATTTTACAGGGAATTAAGCTCAAACTCTCCTACTCTGTTACCACATTAAATCATCGATCAACCCAAAAACTTAAGTTGATGGTTTATGAAAAATTCAATAGTTATATCAATATTCTAACACCAATCTTACCTTGGCAATCACCACAGAGGCAAAAAAAAAAAAAATGTCAATTCATAAACTTTTCAGAGCACGCTTGGGAAGTGTTTAATGACATTGGATGTTAATAGCTTAGTTGTCATTCTCAAGCGCAAAAATTCCATCACATGTGATCTATTATTATTACTCTTATTTTTTTGATAAAAAACAAAAGGACTGTAACAATGAACTTTTCCTGAACTGCTGGTGCTTCGATTCATATGAAATCCAATTCTTCTTGTTCATTGTTCCTTTGGATTGGAGTTTCTTCTGTGGTTAGTGTTTGACTCTTGTTTTTTGGAGGCTCGTTTTTTGTTCGCCCTTGTATTCTTTATTTCTTCAATGAAAGTTCAGTTTTTTTACCAAAAAAGGAAAAAAAACCTCTTGTTCAGAACAATTTGTGTAAATATCTTCGTCATATAAAGAAGATTTAGATGTGTGAATCTTCGACATATTTTATGTTTTGATTGTGCCTTTGGTATCTCAGCATTTAGTTCAGAGTATGAAGGACCCCAGCATTGCTACATTTTGGTTAATTACTTTCCCTCAAATTGTTGGTGGATTCAACTTTGATGATGATGTCAAGCAAAAGATTTGGTGGCAGTACAAGGTTCGAACCACTTTCCTCACGTGCTTTCTGTTCTGTCAATTACTTTGAATAATTAGCCTGTGCCTGTTGACGTTACGTAGTTAGTAACATAAGCATTTTCACATTATTAATTATTAGAAATGCTCGAAGGAATCTTCCTACAACTATTTAATTTTCAGTGTTTTACTTCTATGAGGTGTTTATGTCTCTCTCTATTTCTCTTAGCAAAGCGTTTTATTTGATTTGATTATATGGGTTTGATGATACCTACTTTTATTAAATTCTTACGAGTCATATGGGCTCAGTTCTGTTACCTTGTTATAGTTTAAGAGAAAACAGACAGCTTCTCCTTCCCTCTTGAGCAAGATCATATCAGTTCTGAAGAAAAAATAAATTTGATATTTTATCCTCTGAGAATTGTTGTTAACTTGATGTAGTTTTTGGTCAACCTTTAACTCACATTCACAATCGGAATTTTTTGAAACCCATGCAAGGTTAACTTGGAAAGTCAATTATACATTTTCTGACGTTGTAAAAGATTTATACTTCAGTTCCTTATATGCAACCTTTTCATGTTGGATCGTTATTTATTTATTTTTACTGTTATTATCATTTTTTTGTTGAACACATTTTATTTAAGGTTGACCTTTTCAATTTGATGCCATATTTTAAAATTGCTAATATCACTTGGATAGTTGTTAATGTTTGTGGTTTGCATTTAGGAATCCATGCGATATGATCAACTCAGAGATGTTGTTGCTAAGAGGAAGCCTGGATGGGAGTACTTACAGGATGTAAGAAAAATTTTACTTTTAGCACGTCTTCAATCAATTATATGCATGGAAGTTGGATCACATATCTTTGCTTCTAAATTTCAGGGGATTGGCTGTAACTCACTTTGACCTTTATTATCCTGTCTTATGAGCATCAGATTTTTATTATTATATCTTTAATCAGAAACAAAGCTTTTTACCTTTTTATCGAAGAAATAGAAAGAGTCTTTAATGCTCAAAAGATACAAACGCCTTACAGAAAAAAGATAAAACAAAATTATGAAGCAAAAATTAAAGCTTCCCAATTCAAACGAATATCTTGTTCTGAAAAGTCAACAAATAGATGAGATAGTAGAACATACCATTAAGAAGTATTGATTTTAGCTGACTCAAATCAATGGTGATTATAACATCCGTCATATTTTTGGGTACTTCTGCAGTTGCATTATTGTACTATATGTTGTTTTAAGTAAAATCTTGAGCAGAAATATTTTTGCCAAAATAATCTTAAATCTTCTATTCCTTGGCAAAAGGGACTCACCTATGTTACTTACTTTTCGTCTTCATTATTATTACACATTGTAGGGTAAACAGGGATCCATAGAGTTAGTTGAGTGCACGTAACTCGGCTGACAAAAACAAATATTGTCTCCTGGTTTTCCCACCGTATATGTTTCTATTGTACTTTGCCTCGACGGAAAGATGGTTCATATTTAATTTATTGTTCTTATTAAAATAATAATAATAATAATAATAATAATTTATTTGTCGATATCTGCAATTCATAGGCATTGATTTCCATAGACCCTGTTCGAGCCAGGGATGATCCTGTGGTCGTGAAGAACATTCCTTACTACAAGGCCAAGAAAACACTTGAGGCAGAAGTGATGAAGCTTGATCCTCCACCACGGCCACAAAATTGGGGTGTACGTCTGAACTCCCTCCACTTTAAGATCGTTGAATCGATGTTAAAAGTTCTGTTGTTTCTCTTCTTGATGTGCATAATTATTTCTTTGTCAAACGGTCTTTTTCAAACAGTTTGTAATGTGATTTACTAGCTTTGCTTCAGCCTCCAAATGATTGTAATTGTATAGACTAGTGATTTGCTGGGGGAGTTCCTCCATTTGCCTTTTTTGTGAGAAGGGCCGATTCTTATGGTTTGCTGGGGTTTGTTCTTTTTTGTGGAATCTTTGGGGTGAGTGAAATGGGTATGAGAGGATCCTAGTGAGGTTTGGTCTCTTGTAAGATTTTCACGTTTCCTTTTAGGCGTCAATTTCAAAGATATTTTGTAAGTACTCTTTAAGCTCTATTTTGTATAACTGGAGCCATTTCCTTTAATGAGACTTCCTTTTGTGGGTTTGGTTTTTTATATGCTTCTTTTATTTTTTTTTTTCTAAGTGAAAGTTGTTGCTTTTATCAAAATTAGAAAAAAACCCATTTTATTATATTTTCCATCTTGTAGTCATAATTCCTTGCACTAGTTGACAAGTGATCCGTGTACTCTGTTCAAGATACTTGACGAGTGATCTATATACTCTCTCTCACTCTGTCGGCATTTGCATATCACACCATTTTTGTTTTATGTGTATAGTCATTGCCATGTAATTGTTTGGATGAATAAGTAATGCATTTTAATGATAGAACACAGCCTACCTAGGCATCATAAATTTTGAGGATAAGGAGATGCCTCTCTATTGGCTATGGCTTTTGCTATTATGCTGACTCTGGTTTATTGTCAGGAGTTGGACCTTCCACTGAATTCATCTTCTTGGAGTCAGGATGATCTTAAAGACCCGGGAAAATTTTATGAAATGACTGTACTTCTAAATGCCCAAAGAGAAATAGCTGATAAAATCTTGGATGCACAGTGGGAAACGAAATGGCGGCAGGAAAAGGTTATTGACTTCTAAACCTCTGTGTCTTCCTTATGGAATGAGTAACTGGTAGTCTAAGCACCAATTTCTTGGGTTGGCTCATCTTCTGGACCTAATCATCAAGTAATGTTGCTTCATTTATATATCTATATGAATATTTGGGAAGTAACCAAAGAAAGGCATGATGGATAAACTTCCTTGTAAGTGATGACTAATAAGTATGCACATGTTTGATAACGTAACTTATTTGTCCCTGATTTTTACCCTTTCTTTGCATTATTAGACTGACGACCTTCTGTGCTTCTTGCTTTAAATCGTGTATCTAACTTGGATCTACTATTGTTATAAATTTATTGTCAGCTGAACGAATTGTTGGAGGAAAAGCTGCGGCCTTACGTTACAAGTGCCAACAGCAATGTCCTTACCGCACCAATCGTGTTGAAGTCACAGGACCCGGATCAGAAGGTTTTGCCCTTTCTTTTTCAACCATTACATTTTGCCGCTTTGATTTTATAGGATTAGCAAATGACGAAGTCCCTCTACCGCTGCCTTTAGTGCTTCAAATATTTTATTCACTTGAAGTATGGGATAACATAAGTTGCCATTATTAGCATTTGTATATTCTTTCAATGTTAATTAGTTCCCACCACATTTTTCATTCAACATGGCAGTTACTTTTCAGTCATTGGTCCAACTACAACGATAGACTTAGGGCCAGTCCCGAATAAACACTCGGAGAGTCATCTCAAACAGGCATTTACTTTTGCTGAGATGAGCTATTTTTCTCTTGTTCTTTATTAAGCTTTAGTAACACCTGTTACTTACATGAACCTTCCAACTTTGTAGCCAACGGTTTATGTCCGCATATGATAACTATTTAGTTTTTAGTTTTTGTTTTTTTTTTGAAAAATTAAGATTTTCCATTTATCGATTTTTTTGTTTTGTTATCTATTTTTTAGGAGCGTTAAAAAACTAGGGCAAGTTTTGAAAACTAAGGCCCTGTTTGGTAACCATTTGGTTTTTTGTTTTTGTTTTTGAAAATTAAGTCTATGGACACTACTTCCACCTCCAAATTCTTCCTTTGTTGTCTACTTTTTACCAATAATTTAAAAAACCAAACCAAATTTTGAGAACAAAAAAAGTAACTTCAAAAAGTTGTTTTTGTTTTTGGAATTTAGTTAAAAAATCAACTAGTATACTTAAGAAAGATGCAAACCATTGTAAAAAAATGTGAATGGAATAGGTTTAATTTTAAAAAACAAAAATAAAAAATCAAATGGTTACCAAACAGGGCCTAAAGAAATTTCTGTCTTTGAAATTTGACTACGAATTCAAATGTTTAGTTAGAAATGATAAAAACCTTGGTAAAGAAGAAGTAAGAATACAAGCGTAATTTTCAAAAACCAAAAACCAATTGGTTCCAAACAAGGCCTTATGGTTTCTTTCTTATGGTTCCTTTGTTCAGAATTGTCTGCCCTGTAATGCTAATGTTAAAATGAACTTTTAGTAATTAGTGGGCTATTTCATTTTGGTTGCTTCCATCTGGACCTCCCATTGTTAAAAGTGTATTAGATAAAGAGAGTGAAGGAGGAATCGGCTTAGCGTGTGTGAAGGAGGTGTAGGGGAGCTCTTGAATCTCCCTCACCTTGTCCCTTCCATGTTAATAAAAATTTAGTGCCTTTAAGAACTCATAGTTCCTGGAATCAAATCCCGGACAATGTCTCAAATATGGTAATGAATTGCTTTAATTTGAGTTGGTTTGCAATTACACCATTCTGTACTTCCAACTGTATGGAGCTGTTGTTGCTCTCTATTTTGCACTGTGCACACACGTACTATAAAATCACAGATATATCTCCTCACAGCAACTCTAGGATATTTCATTTAACTTGTTGAAAATTGTTTCAGAGAAACCGACGGCGACGGTTTTGGTTCTTTTGACAACGTCCATCTTTTCAAGTCAAAAGAGCATCTTGGGCATCCTAAGCTAGTTCTGAAACAGCATTCTTCGCGACATTCTTTCTTAAGGTACATTGCCTCTTTTTTTCTTCGAGTTATACTTCGTTATTGAAAGCGGCTGGAAAGTGTACTGTGGCACTTGCCATACTGTGTCGATGTCCCTGCTGCCGCCCCCACCCCTGGATAATAAGAAATGAAGAGGCAAGGAAGTTGGGAGAGAAGAAACTGGTGCTTAAAATCATTCATGAGACTTGTGGTTTTGGTACTCTTAAGATTGCCCACTAAAACCTCTTCTTTTTGACCAGTTAGGTACTATATTTGTCAAGTTCTTACTGTTCTATAAGTACTCTAACTTCTTTTAAGATGAATCTCTTTCTAAATGCCCTCTCTATGTGCTATGTGGCTAAATCATATTACCCATTTTTTTTCCCATCCCTTCCCAAAAAATATAACATTTTTGAAGTAAGGAGATTTAATCTTCATGAGTTAAAGTTAAAAGATGGATGTTTTTAAGGCAGTATTCTATTTTCCTACCCAAAGTGTTCTTTTTTCCTTCCCCAAAAATAGCTGATATTTTTAAAGGGTATAAATTTACATTATAATTATGGTTATGAAGATTCAAATCTTCATGAGTTCAATTTAGGCTAAAATCTAGATTTTGTTAAAAAAAAAAAAAGAAAAAAAAAGAAGATAACCCTTGAATGTTGTCTTTTGTTTAAAAAATACTTCTTGCTCTTAAAAGTTATACTATCAGCGTGATTTTTCATAGACGTGTGAAAAGCTACATTATTTAGGAGAATATTGATAAGAAGAAAAAAGGGTGCTTGAAATGATTTGATGTTAACCTGGAATGGAAAGTGGGACCTTTTAACACTGCTTCAATGTTTTAGGCTATGAAACACAAATACTTCATGTGAGGTAAAGAATTTGTATAGACACGTATCAGATATTGATATTTTCAGATACTTTTCAGATGCGTATTTGACACGTGATTTGACGTATCTATTTTTATGCGTATTTTTTTAAAAGAAAAAAGACAAGCAACTCATCTAAATCTTTTCCAATATAAAACTAGGCAACCTATTTAAAAAGCTCACTACTTAGTTCAAAATTAAAAGGATAAATAAATAATAAATGACCAAATTCTAGACTAAAATCATCTGATCTCTATTTTCATATTTGAATTTTCATAAAGTCCACAAAAATATAAACCATTTGGATATCTTCAATAATTCAATGAAAAAGTTTTTTGTTTATCTTCATACTTCTTCCTCTAATTTTATTCTTCTTTGCAATATGAGTCACTTTTCTATTGCATTTTATTAACTATTGTACTTCAACATTTTAGATGTTTTTTTTTTAAATTAATTTTTTTTTATTTATATATATTGTATTTCAGTGTTTGTATTTTATTTTGTGCTATTATTATTAACTTGTATGTTAAAATTATCTATATCCTAGATTTTTTTAAAGAAAAAAAATGTATTTTCAATGTATCAGTATCCTCATTTTTTAGAAATATATATATTAAAAAATATATAAAAAATGACGCATCCTTAGATATATTCGTATCTTAGTTTTTTAGAAATTGATAAATCACTATCCGTATTGTGTAATCGTATCTGTATCTGTGCTTCATAGGTTTTAGGTCATAACCACACCTGGAATAGATTTCAAATTTCTCGTGGATTTTGCCTCTAAGGTTAGTTTTGTATTTATGAAAGGATAAGGGTAATAGTGCAACTTTTGAAAGAACAAGAATATTTTTGAAATAAAGAGTAATGTCCGAAGATTATTATTATTTTTTTGGAATTTAGCAGTTAAATTTAAAAAATAGCTAATTTTTCAACGCCTTTATAAGTTTTTACTATTGTTTAGATTGACGGTTGAAAAGTAAAAAACTCAACGTTCCGTTTAGACATATTTGATAAAATGGAAACGATACAAAAAAGATTAGCGCCCTTTGCAAAATAAATAAATAAATAATAATAATAATAATTAAAGAAGGTAAAAATCAATGGCATCCATAACTACTTTTTTTGGCCGGCGGATTGCATCATGATGATGTTATTCGTTTCTTTTTCCCTTCTGTTTTTCTTAGAAATATATAATAATATAAATGAATTGTTCAAGATAGTTTATGACAACAATTAAATAGTTGATTTTTTTCTTTTTCTCTTACTTTTTTTTCTTTTGTTAGTGTTGAATGAAGAATTTTGGACCAATCACAAGTTGCCACGTTGTTTACTAAATTAATGATAAAATTCTAAATCATTAAATTTGGATCCAATTAGAAGTTCACATATCTCCCGAATTGAATTGAAGACAAATTTTGATGACGCCATGCGGTTGGATCAGATGAGATTAAATTGATACAATTTGATATTATTATTTGGGTTTAAAGTCCAAACTACAAAAAAGGCTGAATTGGACTCAAATTTTAAACTAGACCCAAAACCAACTAATTGGGCCCAAGGGCCAGGCCCATGGATCAACCAAGCCAAAGTTCAAATAATTGGGCCCATGGACCAACCAAACCCAACCCACGAAGCCCACTTGAGAATTCTATAAATAGAGAAATTCTCTTCATTTGTGAGAGTCAGCAATTCTATACTCCAGAGAGCTTATAGGGAACTCTCTACAATTAGAAGACTTCTTGACTCCTGAAGCTGACCACGCTTGAAGACTGAAGTCATTTGGAGATACAAGCATTCTGAAGACTAAAGTCCTTTGGAGATGCAAGCATTCTGAAGACTAAAGTCCTTTGGAGATGCAAGCATTCTGAACACACTTGAAGACTGAAGTCCTTTGGAGATACAAGCGTTTTGAAGACTGAAGTCCTTTGAAGATACAAACATTCTGACCACGCTTGAAGACTGGAATCCTTTGAAGATACAAACATTCTTCCAAGATTCGAAGTTTAAGAACATCCACATGCCCCACTTCTAAACATAAGCATACGCATTCAACCGAGAAAGAATCAAAGGATTAAGTACTAGAGATCGAACCACATCGCATTAAATCAATCTCAACATCAACACCAACTCAAGTTCAACTCCACGAAACAAGTTTCTCCGAAGCCTTGTTCGAACATTAATCCTCCAAGGAGATCAACAAGCTCAAAGGTCGATCATCCAAGAAGATCAACAAGTCCAAAGGTTGATTGTTCAAGAAGATCAACAAGCCCAAAGGCCAATCATCCAAGAAGATCAAGCCCAAAGGCCGATCCTCCAAGAAGATCAACAAGCCCAAAGACCGATCATTCAAGAAGATCAACAAGCCCAAAGACCGATCATTCAAGAAGATCAACAAGCCCAAAGGGCGATCGTTCAAGAAGATCAACCAACTTAAAGATTATAGTTTATTTTGAAAGCATCAAAATACTATGTATTAGAGATTGTATTCATCTTCCACAAAAATAATACAAATACAAAGTTCAAGTTCCATGAAATAAATTTCTTTTGAAATCTCGTGCGAAAAAATTGGCACGCCCAATGGGACCTCTCTGCCTCTCATCTCTCTTTCGTCATCTGAGTCAACAAATCTACAAATGGCACCAAAGAAAGTTGCATCCAAAGCTACCGTCGCAAGTAACACTTACATAAGTTCTGTAATCACGGAGGAAATCTGGGACCAGCTGATGGAATTTCCTAAAGGCTGGATCGTTATCAGAGAAAATCTCTTGTTTGAAAACTATGCTTCTGCTACTGATCTATCAGAGAAAGAATCACATTTTGATGTAGTGTCTATCATGATGACTGACGTAACGACTGAGTCGACCATGGCAGAGATGGAGGTAAAGATAAATCTCTTAATGAAGGATGTAGAGGAGTGAGATCATGAAATCGCTGCTTTAAGAGATCAGATACATGCTCAAGATACTGCTGATTCAAGTCAATCTCCAGCTACAAAAGCCAATGACAAAGGAAAGACTGTCTTGTAGGAAAGTCAGCCACCACAATCCACCTCTGTTGCCTCCCTGTTAGTTCAACAGCTCCAGGATATGATCACAAACTCTATAAGAGCTCAGTACGGAGGATTGCTGCAAACTTTTTTTATGTACTCCAAGTCATACACCAAGAGAATCGACAGCCTGAGAATGCCAGCTGGGTATCAACCTTCAAAGTTTTAGTAGTTCGATGGAAAGGGCAATCCAAAACAACATGTTGCACACTTCATTGAAATTTGCAAAAATGCAGGAACCAGAGGAGACCAGCTAGTCAAGCAGTTCATCCGTACTTTGAAAGGAAATACTTTCGATTGGTATACTGATTTGGAGCTAGAAGTGATTGACAATTGGGAACAGCTAAAAAGGGAGTTCCTGAACCGCTTCTACAGTACAAGGCGCACTGTTAGCATGATGGAGCTGATGAACACCAAACAGTGGAAGGGCGAGACAGTCATTGATTACATCAACCGATGGAGAGCTTTATGTCTAGATTGCAAAGATACTCACTGAATTATTTGCAGTGGAGATGTCCAGTCAAGGCATGCACTGAAAGCTTCTCTACATCCTACAAGGGATAAAACCTCGTACGTTTGAGGAGCTGGCAACATGTGCTCATGATATGGAGCTGAGCATCGCCAACAGGGTAACTAAAGATTTCCTAGTCCCTGAAGGGAGAAAATACACGAATGAAGCCAAAGGCACTGAAAAGATCGTGGGTAGTGCCACAAAAGAATCTATGGTCATTCATGTGACCCCATTGAAATTTTCCTCCAAAGGAAAACAAACAAAGTTTGAAAAAAGGCACAATGAGGGTGAGAAATGTCGTCCAACTCTTAAAGAAAGAAAAGAGAAGATTGATCCATTCCCTGGCTCTGATGTGGCAGATATGTTGGAGTAACTGCTAGAAAAGAAACTTATTTAGCTGTCGGAATGCAAGCGGCCGGAACAAGCAGGAAAAGTAGATGATCCTAACTACTGCAAGTATCATCGGGTCATTAGTCACCCAGTTGAAAGGTGCTTTGTGGTGAAGGAATGAATTCTGAACTTGGCTCGTGAAAAGAAGATCGAGCTAGATTTAAATGAAGTAACTCAGACAAATCACGCTACAGTAGTGGCAACTTCAAGTGTTCCAATCCTGTCTGTGTCCCATGCTCAAAGACAAAGCCTTGTCCAATCTAGAGCCTTCGAGCTTATAGTTGTTCGGTTCCAGCAAGAGATTCAAACAACAAATTCTAAAAAAAAAGATGAGCTCGTTGAAGATGACAACGAAGGGTGGATAGTTGTGACTCGTCGAAAAAGAAGACAGCCAAACTCCACCCAAAAAGAGTCGCGTTCCTATCGAAGCTATAGAAGAAGGAACAAGACTCATAAAAAGAAAGGCAAAAAGATGACACTGAAGCCTAAATCTGCTAAGAAAGAAGACAAGGACTTTCTTCAACGGCCGACAACTTTGGCAGAATTTCTCCCAAGAAGCTTTCTTAATAATCATCTAGAGAAAGTATCAGAAGTCATTGCATGTCACACTATCGGCATAGTGGAAGTCGACAACAATCATATAATTGTTGAAGAAGTCAACGACTTAGAAGAAATGAAGCAAAGAACTTCTATCTTCGATCATTTTAGGCCTTCAACTGCTCGATCTTCAGTCTTTCAAAGATTGAGTATGGCCACGGTAGGAGAAGAAGACCAATGTCCAATGACTAGTTCTACTCGAACTTTAGCCTTCAAAAGGCTAAGTATATCCACATCAAAGAAAGATCGACCTTCAGCATCTGCTTTTGATCGTCTCAAGAAAACAAGCTATCAACATAAAGGAAGGATGAAAATCTTGAAGGCAATGCCATTCCATGAAGAAAACAACAACGAAAAGATTCACAGTCGTATCCCTTTACGCATGAAGAGGAAATTTTCTGTTGACATAAGTACAGAAGATTTCTTGATAGTGAAGTCAAAACTCATCATATTGACGAATCCTACAAATGAAGAGGATGATCAAAACCATGATGAAATAAGAGCTTCTGAAGTTTAAATGAAGTAGCTCCTCATCGCAAGAGCCTAACTCCATGATGCTCCTGGCTCGCATGAGCTTAAAATGTGAACGACCCAAAAAAAAAAAAAATCTTTGTACGAACTACGTTATGACTTGATCCCTGCCATTATAAAGGGTACGTAGGCAACTTAAAGAAAATTAAGTTAAGTTGCGTATAAAAAAAAAAAAAATCTTTTTGAACTACATTATGACTTGATCCCTATCATTAAAAAGGGTATGTAAGCAGCTTGAAAGAAACTTCAAGTTCAGTCCAGTTAAAAAAAAAAAAAAAGCTTGAACTACGTCATGATTTGATCCGTTTCTTTAAAGGTATGAAGGAAACTTAAAGAAATTTAAGTTTAGTCCATCAGAAAAGGTACCACAACCACCTAAGTATGATATTACAAGATTGATATTGATCATCCTCGTTAAAGAATGACACTCCAGATTGAAGATGTTCATCCCTATTGGGGGCAACACAATGGATTGAAGAAGTTCATCCTTTGTAAGGAGCCAACACAGTAAATAAAAGGCACACGTTTGGAATGCGCTTCGCTTCCTCTTTGAAATCAAACTTAGATACTCCTCCATCTTCAAGTTCAGAGGCTTCGTCGATGTTCTTCAATCTCCAAGTTCAGAGGCTTCATCGATGCTCCTCCATCTTTAAGTTTAGAGGCTTCATCGATACTTCGTCAAACTCAAATGTGGAGGATTTTTCGATGCTTTGTCAAACTCAAACACGAAGGTCTCGTCGATGCTTGTCCATCTTTAAGTTCAAAGACTCCATCGAAGCTATTCCATCTTCAAGTTCAAGATCGGTGTGCCTCCGCTCCGTCTTCAAGTCCAAGGTTGGTGTGCATGACTCTGCTCCATCTTTAAGCTCAAAGGTCGGTGTGCATGGCTCCTCTTGATCTTCAATGACCCGGTCTACAAAATCATGATGCAACTTTGCTTCATCTTCAAAGTCTGGTGTGGTTCGCTTCATCTCCAAACTGATGATGCGACTTCACTTCATCTTTAAATTCGTGGCGTGGCTTCGCTTCATCTTCAAACTAATAACATGGCTTTGCTTCATCTCCAAACTAATAGCATGGCTTTGCTTCATCTCCAAACTAATAGCATGGCTTTGCTTCATGGCCAAACTAATAGCATGGCTTTGCTTCATCTCCAAAATGTTGGCGCAATTTCGCTTTATCTCCAAAGTCTGGCGTGGTTCACTTCATCTCCAAAGTTGTGGCGTGGCTTCGCTTCATCTCCAAACTAATGGCGCGACTTCGTTTCATCTCCAAAGTCGTGCGGTTTTGTTTCCTCTCTAAAATGTTGGCGTAGCTTCGCTTCATCTCCAAAGTCATGGCGTGACTTTGTTTCATCTCCGAACTGATGGTGCAGTTTCACTTCATCTCTAAATTGATGACGCGGCTTCACTCCATCTTCAAAATCATGGTGCGGTTTCGTTTCCTTTCCAAAATATTGGTACAACTTCGCCCCTTCTCCAAAATGGTCGTGTAGCTTCGCTTCCTCTCCAAAAATATGGGTGTGGTTCCACCTCATATGCGAGATCAAGTTTGGTTTGCCTAGCTCTACCTCATATGCGAGGACAACTCTGGTCCATCCGATTTCACCTCATATGCGAGGACAACTCTGGTCCATCCGAATCCACCTCATATGCGAGGACAACTCTAGTCCGTCCAGCTCCGCCTTGTACACGAGATCAACTCTAGACAACCTGACTCCGCTCAAAAGCTTGATGGCATATTCTTCTCATCTTCAAAGTTTGATGGCATATCCGCCTCATCTTCAATACTCGATGGCATATTTCCCTTATCTTCAAACTTTGATCGAGGAGTAACATAAGAAGGTAGACCTTATCGAGATCCTCTCTAGGGTGAAAGCATGGGAGAGTTGTAAGCCTTGTAGGGCCCCTCCCATGACGATCAGGATATGCGAACGGTGCTACAAGGTAGACCTTATCGGGATCCTTCTTAGGGTGAAACATGGGAGAGTTGTAAGCTGTCACACCCCACACCAGATTACCCTTTTAACCTGGACGGAATGGTGACGGCAGCAGCTACCAACCCTTTTACTGGCACTTACTGCCTATCTTACTTGTTAAATATCGCTCAAACCCTGAATACATACAAATTAACTCAGAACTTAACACATTTACATTACAGGGTTTTGCAGCATTGCTCATACACGGATATTACAACCTAGTAAGCCCCATCAAGAATACTAGTCACTAGATAGACACATGTATACTAACTAACATAGGTATTCATTTACGCTTCCTTCAACCTGTTTCTTTGAGTGACAGAGCAGCAACAGAAAAGTCTTTTGGGAACTGACTGCTACCTGAAAAGGAAAAAATTTGAAAATGTGAGCTAAAAGCCCAGTGAGTGACTTAATAAAAATATAAATCCCATGCTCAAAACCGAAAGCTTGAAAACATAATACTGAAACTAAAGTATACCAAGAAAACATGTACATAAAACCTTTAAAACCACCATTAACATCATTATTCTTCAGTTGAGAACAAGCATACATCGCTCTAGCTCCCAACGTCTCTTATCGGCTAAGAGACCCATACCTCGGCCTCTCATTCAGATCTGTCTACGTGCTCGTGGAGTTTTCTATGTACCGTCAACACCTTAGGTACATTTATTCAGATTCCTTCCTTACCTTTGGTATCCGGCTCACTTAAGCTATCAAGTTCTCGAAAAGCATTTAAAGAATAGTTCTCAAATATAGCATAGAAAACTCTTTAGGATACCTTCTCTACCTTTAGTATCCCTTTCAGTATATTTAGGAATACTAATGCATGTACTTTGACAATCTTAGGTATTTAAAGCATAGTACATCAAGCTTTATACGACCTTAGCTTTAACCCTAACGCATGCTTCATACTTTTCAAAATAAGTTGGCTTAAATCATGTTGAACTAGCTTGTAAAACTATTAGCATGCGTTAGATATGGAAAACGTACTTGAAAAACTCATACATTAATAATATCATGCGTTGATAAACATTCATAAGCATTAGCAATTCCAAACTATTCTTTTAGTCTAGAAGAAGACATGACTACCTTTATCCTTAGTTGAGAGTGAACTATTAGATCTAATCCTCAATGCCAACCTTAGTCGGGAAGAACCCTTTTGCTCAATCCCTCGATGTCGTATTACCTACGTGCACGTGGTTATAATTGAGTACCATCATACTTTAGGTACTTGACTAGGATACCTTCTCATCGTCCTTCAGTACCCTTAGGACACCTTCTCATTGTCCTTCAGTATCCTTAGGATACCTTTTCATTGTCCTTCAGTATCCGTCATATAACTAGTCATAAACATTTAGTTGAAAGGATACCTTCTCATTTTCCTTCAGTATCCGTCATATAACTAGTCATAAACCTTTAGTTGAACACTAAGACTTAGTGCTCAAATCATCATACTAGTTCATCCATCATACTGGTTCATCATAAAAATGGAGTTACTTAAACATACTGATAGTATTTGGACAAGATAACATATCTAAATCATGCCAATTCCATGGAAAACATGCTTTACTTAGCATAAGAAACAGTTTCACAAATATGTTGCTTGGCACATCATTTAAACACTTAGGATGAGAAATATCTTCAAAGAGATCAAAAGTTTCTAAATCATTAAAACAGTAAGTCATCATATAGTCACTCACAGCTCGTTGGCCTCTTAACGAATTATACGCCTTTCCTAGCTTCTCTTGGCCTGAAAGGACATAATTCCCAGTTAAACTACTTAGAATTCTTAGTAAAATACCTCAATTAATTCATTTATTAAAGGAACTTTCATCAACAAAGACAGCTTTACTGGCGAGATCCCATGAGCGAGGACAGCGAGATCCTCTAGAGCGATACCAGCGAGATCAGCGAGATCCTCTAGAGCGATATCAACGAAACTAGAACCCAAGATTCTAGAGCGAGATCGATACTCACCTTATCAGCGATACTTAGCCCAATTTCTAGTGAGATTCCCTTCTAGAGCGAGATCCTCATCACAAAATTAGCGAGATTCTCATCATTAGCGAGATCTCATCACAAAATCTCGCTATAATCTCCACGGTGAGCTGTTTGCTTGTTCTTCCAAGCAGCTGTCTGCTTATGCATAGATTCTCTGTTACAACTTTAAAAATTCATAACTCAACCTCTTTTGAAGAAACTTCCTTCTACAAACATGTTTAGAATTGAGTTAAATTTCTTACCTTAAAATTTCAGCCAAAAATTCCTTATAGTTTGGCCTAGAGCTTCCAATCTTCACCTCGGGCCCTGATTAATCCGTGATTCTACCTCGTCTTCACTTTCTTCACTTCTTGTTCTTCTCCTCCTGAAATATTTCTCTGGCAAGATAACCTTGAAAACTAGATTCTCCCAGCTTTCAAATGGCATCGATTTTACTAAATTTGCTCATGTAGATTGCCGAAACTAAGCTTTCGAAGTTCCTCTTCCTTTTAATCTTCCTGCCGCCTCCCGAATTCAAGGATTAACCGCCACGTGCCAAACCAATAAGTGAGCTTTCTTATTTTGTTTTTTTCTTTTCCTTTCTTTACAACTCCTATAAATAACATAGACTTTCACTTATTAGATATTTAATATATCATTCCTTTGGCTAAACATGCTTGTTTAGGAAACTTAGAATTCGGGGTTTACACTTAGCTACATAAGATCTTATTTTTTCTTGCTTCCATCCTCTATCCCTCCTAAAACATGGCTTCATTTAACTCACTAGAAGACATCACATTACTTACTCTTACTTAAAGTAATTAGGGTTCGGGTTTTATATAAGCCTTGCAGGGCCCCTCATGACATACGATCAGGAATGCAAAAACGGTCGTGCTACAAGGTAGACCTTATCGGGATCCTCCCTAGGGTGAAAGCATGAGAGGGTTGTAAGCCTTGCAGGGCCCCTTCCATGACATTCAGGATATGTAAATGGTGCTACAAGGTAGACCTTATCGGGATCCTCCCTAGGGTGAAAGCATGAGAGAGTTGTAAGCCTTGCAGAGCCCCTCCTATGACATTCAGGATATACAAACGGTGCTACAAGGTAGACCTTATCGGGATCCTCCCTAGGGTGAAAGCATGGGAGAGTTGTAAGCCTTGCAGGGCTCCTCCCATGACGTTTAGGATATGCAAACGGTGCTACAAGGTAAGACCTTATCGGGATCCTCCCTAGGGTGAAAGCATGGGAGAGTTGTAAGCCTTGCAAGGTCTCTCCCATGACGTTCAGGATATGCGAACGGTGCTACAAGATAGACCTTATCGGGATGCTCCCTAGGGTGAAAGCATGGGAGAGTTATAAGCCTTGCAGGGCCCCTCTTATGACGTTCAGGATATGCGAACGGTGCTACAAGATAGACTTTATTGGGATGCTCTCTAGGGTGAAAGCATGGGAGAGTTGTAAGCCTTGCAAGGCCCTTCCCATGACGATCAGGATATGTGAACGGTGCTACAAGGTAGACCTAGACCTTATCGGGATCCTCCCTAGGGTGAAAGCATAGAAGAGCTGTAAGCCTTGCAGGCCCCTCCATTACAATAGGGAAGTAACGAACAGGCATACAATAGATAGACCATACCAAGGTCATCCCTACAAAAGAAACGGTTGTACTCCCTTGAGTTGTGCTTTAGTTCTTACAAAGAGTAAGGGGAACAAGTTAGTAAACCTACGCGCAAAAAAAAAAAGGCAAGTAAAAAAAAAAAAGAAAAAAAGGGGCAAGTAAAAAAAAAAAAAAAGAAAAGATAAAGAAAAAAATACAAAATTTTCTTTAAAAAACAAAAGAGGGAAGGAAAATTTTTTTTGAAAGAAGAAGAGGAAAAAAAGAGAAAGGAAAGATTAGAAGAAGATGGGGGGATGAGGATAATGGAGGGGTTTGAGGTCCTATTTATAGAGGTTACTAGGTTCCCTACCAAATTAAGAAATCCAAATCAAATAAATATTTGATTCAAAATATTAGATTTCTTAATTTGATTCTATCCTAATGTCAAATTAAATTAAACAAATTCCCTATCTAATTTGATTTTATTAGTTTTTTGTCCTTAAATTTACCTTTAACTAAGATTTGGACATATTCCAAATTTTATTCAAAATAAAATTTAAATTGTGGATAAAATCACAAATTAAAATTTAACCATATTCCAAATTTGATTCAAAATCAAATTGTTTAACATTGAAATTAAATTGTAAATAAGATTTCAAATTAAAATTTGGACATATTCTCAATTTTATCCCAAAATCCAAATCATCACTTTTATCCTCAAGCCAAATTATTAAAGATAAAATCTCAATTTAAAATTTTGACATATTCCAAATTTTATCCCAAATCTAAATCACCAAATCACACTTTTATCCCTAAATTATTAAGGATAAAATCTCAAATTAAAATTTGGGCATATTCCAATTTTTTTCCCAAATTCAAGTTAAACTTATGCACTAAATTCATAGTTTGACTGACATATCAATTGAGATCAAATTAAAGAACAAATGTATTTGGATTTTGATTCTAACTTTATATTTTTCGAGATTCATCCACCCATATATGTGCATAAATCTCGAAATGAGCATTTGTTTAATGAAGAATTTTGGACCAATCACAAGATGCCACGTCGTTTACTAAATTAATGATAAAATTCTAAATCATTAAATTTGGATCCAATTAAAAGTTGACATATGTCCCGAATTGAATTGAAGACAAATTTCGATGACGCGATCAGATGAGATTAAATTGGTCCAATTTGATATTATTATTTGGGTTTAAAGTCCAAACTACAAAAAAAAGTTGAATTGGACTCAAATTTCAAATCAGGCCTAAAACCAACTAATTGGGCCCAAGGGTCAGGCCCATGGATCAACCAAGCCCAAGCCCACGAAACTCACTTGATAACTCTATAAATAGAGAAGTTTTCTTCATTTGTGGGAGTCAAGAATTCTATACTCCAGAGAGCTTATAGGGAATTCTCTACAATCAGAAGACTTCTTGACTCCTGAAGCTGACCACGCTTGAAGACTGAAGTCCTTTGGAGATACAAGCAGACGCAAGCATTCTGAAGACCGCAAGCACTCTGAAGACTGAAGTCATTTGAAGATACAAGCATTCTGACTACGCTTGAAGATTGAAGTCCTTTGGAGATACAAGCGTTTTGAAGACTGAAGTCCTTTGAAGATACAAGCATTCTGACCACGCTTGAAGATTGAAATCCTTTGAAGATATAAATATTCTTCCAAGATTCAAAGTTTAAGAACATCCACATGCCCCACTTCTAAACATCAAGCGTACGCATTCAACCGAGAGAGAATCAAAAGATCAAGTACTAGAGATCGAATCACATCGTATTAAATCAACCTCAATATCAACACCAACTCAAGTTCAACTCCATGAAACAAGTTTATTCGGAAGCCTCGTGCGAACACTAATCCTACAAGGAGATCAACAAGCTCAAAGGCCGATCATCTAAAAAGATCAACAAGCTCAAGGCCGATCATCCAAAAAGATCAACAAGCCCAAAGGCGTTCAAGAAGATCAACAAGCCCAAAGACCGATCATCCAATAAGATCAACAAACCCAAAGGCCGATCATCCAATAAGATCAACAAACCCAAAGGCCGATCCAGATCAACAAGTCCAAAGACCGATCATCCAAGAAGATCAACAAGTCCAAATGCTGATCGTTCAAGAAGATCAACCAACTTAAGGATTATAGTTTATTTTGAAAGCATAAAAAATACTATGTATTAGAGATTGTACTCACTTTCCACAAAATTAATACAAATACAAAGTTCAAGTTCCACGAAATAAATTTCTCTTGAAATCTTGTGGGAACAGTTAGATTTTTATTTTTTTTTAATCTACAATAATCACTCTTGTAGTGTTGATGTAACATCCCTTTAAAAAAAAATTGATGCAACAATTTACCCCCTTTAAAATGTTATGGATAACAATAACAAAGTATTGACTCTAAGTTCAAACTTTTTTAGATGAAATATGATTTTGAGATTTTACATGGGTTCTAATTAAAAAACAATAACATTAATCAAATGTATTTTTAACATATTTTTTATTTTAAAATATTGGTTTTTTTAATTAGTATTTTCTAAAAAAATTGATTTGATTAAATTAAGAAAGGAATAATTAAAAATGCAACCAATTTTTGTAAGTATACAGATAAATGGGCTTTTCAATTGAGAGGAATGACCTTTGGTGACGGTCAATTTGGTGTTGCATGTGAACCTTTTGGCATATTAAACACTTTGGGTGAAAAGTTAGGTCTGCTTGGAATGATTTATATATATTTTCCAAAACTCATTATTTAAACATTTTGTTATAAAAGCTTCTTAAAATATAAAGACACATATGTTCGTAACTCTTTAAATATTTTTATATACGAATTTGTTTGATTTGTTATCTACTAAAAGTAATTTCATTAATGTCAAATTACTATAAAGAAATTTCTTGTGGCAGTCGCTGGAAGTTTGTCAGAGGTGGTTGGAAGTTGGCCCTCAGGTGGTTGTTGAAAGTGGTGGTTGGACTTGGCTCGCGGCCAGTTGTCGGAAGTGGCCGTTTCTCATACAAATTAAGGAGAAATTAATCATTAAATACTCAAATTCATTTTCTAAAAATTGGTTTCAAGTGTTTATCCTAAATCAAATTATTTTATAAACTTATTTTTTCAAAATTCATTTGGAGTGATTACCAAACACTTGAATTTCTTTCGCAATGACTTAAGTTTTAAAATTAGTCATTTGAAAATGTATTCCAAACACTTTACTATGATCGTGATAATTAATTAATTAGTTTATTTATTTATTGGGAAGTTATTGAAGTTTGTTCTAAATGATATTTTCCCCCTTACTTTTGGGGGAAAAAAATAAAGGTCATTTTTTATAATTATTTCGGTTTTTTCCCCTAATTTGTACTCGTTTTCATACTGTATTTTTTTTTTTTTTTTTTTTTATCATTCTTAAATAAACATTTATATTTCTAGCTTTTAAAAAAAAAAAAAAAAATTAACAAAGCTTTTTATTTTATTTTTTTTAATTTTTAAAATTTGATTTAGTTTTTCAAAATGTTCAAATAGATAACAAAACTGATGTAGTAGTTTTAAGCTTAATTTAAAAAAATTAAATGGTTATGAGTAAGGCTTACACATCTTGTTTAGTAACTATTTGGGGGTGTCTCGTCCGCAATAAAAGCACAAAGTTAGTTGAGTTGGTAATTATTGTTTGAGTTAAATTATTTAGAGAGTTAAATTTCTATGTTTATAGTGCAGAATTGAGTTGAGTTGGTAATTATTGTCCGTGTTTGGGGTGCTGAGTTGAGTTGAGTTGAGCTAGAGATATGTGTTTCGGATATAAACTTAAGTTGGGGTATCTGGAACAGTTTTTCCAAATGAATATCATTCGGTCTTTTTTTTTTCTTTCCTCTTTCTATTATTGATTTTAATTTGTAACTATACACATATTTTCCTAATTTTTCTAAGACCAAAAAAAAAAAGTTCTAATTCTTTTCCATTCTTGAATCAAAACAAATTCTCTACAAAATTTTCACAGCACGAACATACAGATCTAAACTAGAACATAAACTCGAAAAAAAAATTTAGAACCATAGGCTAATCTAACATGCAAGGATGAACAAAATATGAGGGGATCAAAATGCAAACATACAGATCCAAACCTAGGACATAAACCCCAAAAAATTTTAAAATCATGGGCTAAATAAATTTTACTGCCATAGAAAGAAAATAAAATAAAAAAGGAGAAAAGAGGAGTTGAGGAAGAAAAGGGAAAATAAAACCCATACGGCCAAATAGAGTAAGAAAAGAAAAGATGAGAAAAATGAACCAAACGACGAAAGAAGAGAGAAGATGAGAAAGGATGAGTAAATGTGAAGAAACGCATGAGAGAGAAATGACAAATTAGGGGAATAATGAAAACATGTAGGAAAATGAGTGAGAGTGAGAATGATAAAATGGTTTTATTTTTATCAGCACAACAAATGCGGACCCAACTTTTTTTACCCATCCAACCCAACTCGGTTGGGCTACCAAGTAACACCTTAGTTTTTTTAAAAATTACGCTTATAAATACTATTCTTACTTTAGATTTTTTCTTGTTTACTATCTATGAGTGTTTTTAAAATTCAAACCATGCTATTAAAAAAAAAGTAATTTTGGTAGAATATTTGTAAACTAACTCATTCAGAACTCTAAATTAACATCTTCTAACTTCTGTGATTTTTTTTAAAATAATGTTATTTTAATATTTATTAACAAAAAAAACAAAAATAGGGTTGATTTGAAACTATGGACAAAAATAGGGTTGTGAAATCGTGAACCGGGTCCACTATTTTTGAGTCAGTACGTGTACCCGTCAGCTAAATCGTGTACCCCGTCCACGATTTAATGTCAGCTACGAATTTTTCGCATCTTTTCTTAACTTCTTCTTTTTTTTTTTAGCATTTTTTTTTGTATTTTTGGAGAATTTTTTACTATGAAATGCAAATTTTCAAAAGGTCTACAGTAAAATAAAAATCGAATGAAATTTCTAGCCACGATTTAATTCTAATTTTTTTTTCACATTTTCCCCAACTTCTATCTTCTTCTTTTATTTATTTATTTATTTTTTTTTTTGCATTTTTGAAGAATCTTTTAATTTAAATTCTGAAAGGCCTACGGTAAAATAAAAATTGAATCAAATTTTTAGTCACGAATTAAGACTAAATCTATTTTTTTCACATGTTCCCCCACTTCCGTCTACTTCTTTTGTTTTTTAGTATTTTGTTTTTTCATTTTTGGAGAATCTTTTACTGTGCAATTCAAATTCTTAAAAGGCCTATGGTAAAATAAAAATTAAATTAAATTTATAGCCACGAATTAAGGTTAATTTTTTTTTTCATATTTTCTCTTTTGTCTTCTTTTATTTTTTAGTGTTTTTTTTTATCTAGAGAATTTTTTAGTGTAAAATTCAAATTTTTAACGGTTGTGGTAAAATAAAAATTGAATCAAATTTCTAACCATGAATGAAGACTAAATCTATTTTTTTCAATTGTTTTTAGATTTTTTTTCACATACATTTGTTTTACCGTGAAATTCAAATAGATTTGTTCCAATTTGTATCCACTCAAATAAAAAAGCAATAAAAAATAATAAAAGCAATAAAAAATAATAAAAATATGGAACTCGTGGACCTCCACGAGTTCATTAGCTGACGGTACATGATTTTGCTACACTTCATTTTGTCAATACTTTTTCCTCCACCTTACTTTTGTAATTTCTTTCTTATATATCCTATCTTTGTTATTACTTTAAAAAAAATACACTATTCTTGAACTTACCTCAAGTACTCTAATTTGTTAGTACAAGTAGTTAAGAGGGTTGGAAAGTACGGAACTTATGGATGGAAACAATCCTCATGGTTTTAATATGCGGTAGGAATAATCAAAATCAAAGTCCAGGTCGTGGAGCTTTTCTTCCTTGTTTTGTGTATATAGGAAGTATATATATATGTATATAGGCAAAACAATATAACTTCTTTTTTTTTTTTTTGTTGGAATTTGAATGTAACTATTGTAAAAAGTTTAGAAAGTAAGTATAATTTTCAAAAATTAGAAAATAAGTAATATATGACTATCAAACGAGGTCTAGCTTATCAATTTAGTTCAAGATTTTTTTATATATAAAAAAACCCAATTAAATTCTTAAATATGTTTGGTAACCCTTTGTGGGTTGTTTGGGACATGAAGTTGGTTATTATAGTCTATAGTTATAATAGTTTGTGTTTAGGTGCAAATCATGTTGGTCTGGATTGTAAATGAGAAGAGACGATGGTTACATAATAGTAAACATTGTACAATGGGGGTTTTCGAATAGTTTTACTATAACTAAATGTGAATTATAATAATTAAAAATTTCAGCTATTATAATGGGAGACACAAACATTGATTGAACTGTAATAACTCATCCCACCCAAGACAAATTGAGGGCCCAAATTTCCCCTTAATTTTTCAAAATTAAGTTATTTCGTCTGTCTTTTAATCATCTTTTCATAAATGTTTTAAAAAATCAAGCTAATTTTTTTAGAAAGGAAAAATTAAAACTTGTTCTTACTTTTAGATTTTAATTAAAAATATTAATTGTTTCGTTAAAAAATGTGAGAACTGTTATATAGAGTTTTTAGAAAACGAACATAAGTTTCAAAAACAGAAAAATAAAAATAAAATTATTGCTAAACAAATCCTTAATAAAATGCTAATGCGACTAAAATTAATTTGGTATTGAGTTGTTTAATAAAATGCTAATGTGACGTGTCAATTACCTTATCAAGAAATATGATGTTGCTTCTTTTGCGTTGTGTGTGTTTTATCGTGATTATAATGATGCGGATGAATGAATGATGGTGAAAAAGATGTACAATCTAACTTTTGGTATGAAGGTGGTGCTATGTGTTGGATGATGATAGAGTTATGTGCGTGCACATCTTGCTATTTCATACAAGTTTTTTTAAACTAGACCCAAGTATAAATTAGCCAAGTGTCCTAGTAAGTTCAAGGACGAATGTATGGACTCTGGAGTGTACTAACTCAGGGTTGGTCTTCGGATCTATTGCAAAAGTTTCCTAAATAATTGATGCGCGTTAGTTATGTACACTAAACTACTAGCACACGTGCAAGAAGGAAGTAGGAGTTTAGAGCGAAGGAGAAATGTATCATGGATGAGTGGCTTAAGCATAGATGGTATGTATTGATTTCCTAGTGAGAACAACAAGCCTATATAAGCACAATGACAATGAATGAAGATGATATAGATGTCAACTAAAATCTAAGTGTATGCGTGATGCATTGGAGATCTGTTCTTTAATTCATGTTCAACATCTCTCGATGCAGATGCCATAATTATCCTATCTCTAGGATGCATGCGTTAGAATGAACAAACAAGTGACATGAATAATTTTCTCTAGATTTATTTCATGCCCTAGTTTGATGTGTTCAACAATTAACTACTCTTTCGAGTGACTAATAGCGTTTTCACTTCAATCAACTGATCAGATAGATTTAAGTAATTAACTTTATGCATTCATCAAGCTAGAAGATTCACAAACACAAACAACTTAGACAACTAGATGGAGATGTGAAGAATGGTCGAAAATGAGTTTGAATTAAAGATATAAATTTGATACAAATACTCTAAGTTCAATCAAATGGTATGATATATGAGAATGTAAAGTAAAAGAAGTTAAGTTGCAGGGTTCAATCTCTTGTCCCCTTTAGCTTGTTTTAATGCTTGTTGTGACCAACTTGGTGGAGGGATTAGAGAAGATATCTCTCTCGAGCTTCTCTTCGACAACACCTCATTACCGATGGTGGAGAATGGTTATTGTCCGTCCTACTCCTTGCTTGCAGACAACAAAGATAAAAAAAAATATCTAACTCTCTAACTACTGGCTAATTTTCTCTAACTTGCTGAACTGTTTATCTTGCAGGCAGCTTCTCCTTATATAGGCAATTAGCACAACCACTTGGTGATGTGATTGCATTAAATTTCATACCCTAAGACAGCCGCCTGCAACTCTGCATCTATCAGATGCCCATGCCTACAAGTTGTGATTTGACGTGAATTGCATGGGCCAAATGTATCTCTCATGTGTTGGGTAAACTGGATGCATGCCCCTTGTGTTGGCCTTGTCTGCACACAGTGAATTTTTCTGATTCCTGCATTAAAGTGCATTAGTGATGCAGTTTTTCACTTAAGAAGATACTTTTGCATGAATTTATCACATATATACAATTTCATGCATTTTCCTTCATCATGAGTGCGTTTACATCACTTATAATCCTAATTATTCCAACTTTGAGAGAACAATAACTTGTATTTCTACAAGTTATCATATGACTATTATTCTAATTTAACCAAAATTAATTTGGTTCAACATGTACTTTGGAACTTATTCAATTTTAGAGTGTATAATTTCAAATGTTTAATTTTAGTCTTTGTAATTTCTATATATCTTAAATTTAGTTTTTCAAAGGTAAATAGTAATAATAATTTTAATGTAAGAAAATAAATTAGGAACATATTTTGAGAATTTTTATAGTGGAATTGTTCATAGATAATAAAAAAGTTTTTAAAGAAATCAACAATAAATTAGTAATAGGAACTAAATTTAAGAATAATTAAAAGTACAATGACCAAAATTAGAGGTTTGAAAATATAGGACTTAAAATTGAATAAATTTATAGTGGAAATATTCATAGATGATAACATGAAGAGTCCATTGATTTTTTTTATCACATTTTAAAGTAAGATTTATTATATAAATATTACAAAAAAATAGATGCGCATCCTTCATGTCTCCATGTGTCTTTGTACATGTTGGCCATTTGTCTTGCAATTACATATTATTAGTATTCAAATAAGCCCACCTACTACTTGCCAAATTACTTTTAAATAGAGGCAATTGGTGAGTTCATATGTGAGAAAAATTAGAGAAAATTTCATAATTTTATACATTTTTATTCTCTTTATTTTCTTTAAGTTATTTATTTATATTATTTTAATATTATAATTTCTCGGTATTTATGCTCCATTGTGCTTCTCAATTTTCCAACACATTATCAGCATGAGCTTCTATCGTTTTTCCTGCTAAAGGTATGTCGGTTTTTTCCTCTTCGTTAAAGTTAATAAATTAAATGTTGTTTTACATATTTGATATATATTAAATTTCTGATATAAATATAATATTTCGTAATAGTGTTACTATGAAAAATATTACAAAATTAGAATTTATAGCATTTGATATTAATGGTAATAATTATTTTTCATCGGTGCTTGATGCCAAAATACACTCTATAAAAATGTGATCATTAGAAAACAATTTTTCTTCCCAAAGCTCGTCGTAAATGGATGCACTTGAGGCTCCAAAATTTTAAATCAATATGTTAGAGAAGAAATTTTTCTACATTTTGGATATGCTCCTACAGTAGCAATACCGAGAGAAATATTTTAAATGTATTATGTACTTATTTGATGTCTTCTCGTGGTTGGATGAAATAACAAGTTATTGATTAAAAAAAATTATGAATCTCAGCCGTCTAGAGCAACAACATTCCCTAAAGTGAATGTTGTGAATTTTAATAATTATGGATTAAAAATCATGAATTTCAACTGACTGAAACAACACCATTCCCTGAAGTGATGCTGTGAATTTTAATAATCGTGGTCACGGTCGAGGTCATGACTGTGGCCGGGGAAGAAATAATTTTTATTTTGTGATGGTCGTTTTAATAATTGAAATTTCAAAAGAACCACACAAAATGATGATCACAAAGAAAAAACTCCATAAGATAAAAGTACAAAAAGTGTTGATAATAAATGCCCCGATGTAGAATAACTGAGCATTGGTCACATACCTGTCGTACGTCAAAATACTTAGTTGATCTCTATCAAGCCTCCCGATGGAAAAAAGAAAAAAAACGTGGAAGCAAATTTTTTATACCGGGATAATGAGATATTTGACCCATCCAATATAACAGATTTGGATGTAGCACATTTTTTCAAATCTTCTGAAGAGAAAATTGGCACAATTGATGGCATAACAAACGTTTCTTTTGATTTTGAGAATACTTAGTTTTAATGATGTCCATTTTTTTTTTTCTATTTTCATGTTTTTTTTTCTTAGTTAATGTTAACTTTTGTATATTCCAAGTGTTGTTTTTCATTGTAATTATTTTCTTTTAATGAAGAAACATGGATGATTTTTATAAATTGGGTGATTAAAAAATGAGCAAAGAAGATCTACGAATGGCAGACAGTGCAACTACACATACAATAATTACAAGTAAAAAAATATTTTTCTAAACTAACAATGCTAGAAGTAAAAGTCAATACAATATCAAGTTCTGCAAAACTAATTGGGAGGTTTAGAAAAACAAATATTGTTTTGCATAGAGGAACAAAATTTATAGTTGACAATGCATTGTTCTCTAGTCAATCAAAGAGAAATCTACTTAGTTTTAAAGATATACGTTACAATAGTTATCATATTGAGACTGGTAGAAAGAATAATATGACGTATCTTTTTTATTATATCTACTATCTCATATGAAAAACGTATACTAGAAGAGTTGCCTGTTTTATCTTCTGGATTATTATACTCATATACGAATAATTGAAACATATGCAATAATGAACCTGAAGTTCGTGAATCCTTATTTGCAATTTGACATGACATATTAGGTCATATAGGGTTGATAATGATGAGAAGAATTATTAAAAATTCAAATGGACACCCATTGAAGAGCTAGAAGATTCTTGACCTTCACCAGTCAAAGTGGGAATTGAACCCCTGCATTTTTAGAACGAATTTATAGTGATATATGTAGACCTATTAACCCACCAAGTGGACCATTTAGATATCTTATGGTATTTATAGACACATCCAACAGATGGTCACTTGTGTGCTTATTATCAAGTCGAAATCTTGTATTTGCAAGATTACTTGCTCAAATAATTAAGTTAAGAACATAATTTCCTGATTATACAATTAAGACCATTTGTCTTGATAATGCTGGTGAATTTACGCCCCAAGCTTTTGATAATTATTGTATGTAAATTGGGATAAGTGTTGAAAATTTTGTAGCTCATGTTCATACACAAAATGCTTTAGCAGAATCATTTATAAAACGTTTGCAGTTAATTGCTAGACCATTACTTATGAGGGCTAAGCTTCTTACATCTGTATTGGGACATGCTATTTTGTATGTAGCGTCACTTGTATGCATTGGACCAGTAGCTTATCATAAGTACTCGCCATTACAATTAGCTTATGGTCATGAGCCAGATATTTTCTATTTGAGAATTTTTTAATGTGCAGTATATGTTCTAATTACTCCACCACAATGTACTAAAATGAGTTCTCAAAAGAGGTTAGGAATATATGTTGGATATGATTTCCCTTCAATTATTAAATATCTTAAACCCCTGATGAGTGATGTATTTACTGCACAATTTATTGATTGTTATTTTAATAAGACAAATTTTCTAACATTGAGAAGAGAAATTAAGAAATTGAAAAAAGGAATTACATGGAATGAATCGTTATTGTCTCATTTAGATCTCAGTACAAATCAATATGAACTTGAAGTTTAGAAAACAATTCATTTGCAAAGTATAGCAAATTAGTTACCAAATGCATTTATAGATGCAAAGAAAGTAACTAAATCACATATACCAGCTTTAAATGTTCCATTAAAAATTGATATCCCAACATAACAAGTTGTCACTAATGAGTAACCTGAAATGTCAATACTTAATTATAATTTTATAAATATATTTTGAGTCTATAAGTCATAAAGCAATATAGGAAATGTGACAATTGTTATACCTTCACTTTTTTTGCTCTGTCATGCATCATTTTTTACATTTTTTTATGTCCATTTTCTTCTTCCTCATTGTCTTCAATCTTTTGTAAATATTATATAAGTGTATCAATAAAGAAAATTGTAGAAGCTGTCGATATATTTTTCCATGATATAATCTATCATTAAGAAAAAATTAAAAGAACTAGATGTTGTTATTGTTGGATTCCAATAAAAAAAAATGATAATATTCTATCAGCGATAGAAACCTATCACTATAGACTATAATGACCAGCACATTTGAAGTCTAAAAAAACATACTAGCAAAACCTATTATTAGGGGTTTCCTTTTCTTTATCACGATTTTCTTCAAGTTTCTGTAGATATTAGTATACCAATAAAAAAGAATGAAAATGTTGTCAGTAAACTTTATATGGTCTATCCGGGGGGGGGATTTCCAAGGACTCTCGAGATTATCTTACTTCGACATTTGTGTGGGACCTTCTGCTTTCTTTTCTAAGGACTCTTGATATTGTCTTTCACTTTGACATTTGTGTGGGACCTTTTGCTTTACAATTTCTGTTAAAGAATGTATCAAATTGAGAATCTCCTTTTGTCCCTTTCTAAGATCTTCAATATTTTCTTTGTGTTGCCTTTTTAGACTTTCAATAACTTCTTATAAAGAAGATATTCTTTCTCTAATCTTTTTATCTTTTTCTGCAACATATTCTTCTTCAATCTTTTCTTCTCCATCTCCAGAAAATTTTTGAAGTATTTTGATGACATTTCTTCTTCTGATGCAACAATAGGAATTATAGAGAGCTGAAATATAACATTTAATTGGTACTTTATACAAAATACCTTCTTTTTATGAGATTTGAAATACTCATATAATCATAGGTAGTAGTTATCAGTGACATAGTTTAATGAGAGCATATCAGTGATATGAGCTTATCACTGATAGACCATGTTACTTAGATAGACCAATATCACTGATATGATCTATGTATCTGTGATATATGATATAATATTGGTCTATCATTAATAAATTATGTCGCTGATAGACTCCTTCCCTACAGTTATTTGAGTGTTTCAATAGAAATAATACTTCTATCACCAATATTTGTCTATCACTGATAGACCAATATCATTGATAGACTTGTATCACAATTATTGATGGAAAAAATTAGAAACTTATATTTTGTTTCGAGAAGACGTTGTCATTAAGATCTTGCCAATCTGATTGTTTCGTTGCTTCCCAATTCAATATTTTTGGAAAACTATTTCTTTCTTCTTTTTTTTTTTAATTTTTAATTTTAACTCTCAATAGATTTTTTTAAAAACTCTGCAGTAACACTATAAGACAATCTTCCCTATGGATAATTCCTAAACTTCTCCTCATCATTCAACATCTTAACATGCTTCCAGTCCACGCAATTATGAGGTTGTTTTGGAATCAACAAGTTTTTTAACAAATAAAGATTGACAAGTTTTGCTATTTTTTTTTTCATCATTGCATTGACTAGTAAAATAGTTAAATGCACTCTTAAGATTTTCTTTAGTGATGCTATATCATTTCTAATGTTTGTCTAATTTCTGAATCATTTTCTTCATTTCATCTAAAACATACTCAACATGGTATTCATTACAATTTAATCTTGTAATTAAACAAAAATCCCTCAACCCAAACTCTACAATGTTACCTTCAATGTTGAAAAGGAGAACATTGTTATCAGCAGAGACACATTGTCTTCTAATCAAATGTGCTAGAAGTTGTAAAGGTACTTTGGACATTTTTAAACCTAGCAAATATCCAAACGGTCCTTCCTTAAATAAAGATAGACACGTAGAATTTAAACCCTTAATGATATGGTCTATCACTCCGAGCTTGACATAAACTATGACTTTCAAAGTGGAATTCCATTTTTCTTTAGGAATTTTTTTTTTGTCTATTTAAATAAAAAAGAAGATATATGTTATAAATATTCTAAATTACAACTTAGAACTAAATATATAGTGAATACCTTCTCTTTTTTCACTTTTTTTTTTTTTTTTTGCTTGATGATTCTTCAAGTTCTAAGGTTCTTTTTGCCCCTTTTTTGTTGTTTTCTTTCCATAATTGTTTTTCACTTATTAATCTGTCAAATTAGTAATAAACACTTCAGTAAAAAAAACTAAACACTTCAAGTTTATTAGTGATAGAGTTAACAACTAATAGATTTAAAGTAGTGAAGTCTATCAGTGATAAACTTATCACTGATACGCTTTTGTCATTGATAGACTTGAAGCAGTATCAGTGATAACCCTATCATCGATAGACTTCACCGCTTCAAACAGATAGACTTTAATCAACAATATATTTGAAATCTAAAAGCATACTAGCAATAATCTATCAACTAAATAATAACTAAACAGAAATGAAACTACAATTTTTCTTACTTTTCATGAAAAATAAATCCAACATGCTTCAAGTCTATCCGTGATAGAAACCTATCAATAGCATAAAAAAACAATAAATAAATAGCAGTGAAATTATGCATTTACTTCATAGTAGACTCTAAGCAACAACAAGAAAAGAATAAACAGCAGTGAAATCATGCATTTACTTACATTGCATGGAAATAAATTCAACATCCCTTAAGCATATCAGTGATAGACTCTAATCAACAACACCAAAGAAAAAAACAGCGAAACTATGCATTTACTTACCTTTCATTGAAAACAAAAAACAAATTCAACATTCCTCAAGTTTATTGGTGACAGAAATCTATTGCCGATAGACCCCAAACAAAAACACATTTGAAGTTTAAAGTATACAAACAACAATTAATCAACTAAACAACAAAAAAGAAAAAAACAGTCATGAAACTATGCTTTTTCTTACTTTTTCAATGTTTTTCCACAATCGATTTCAGTGTTGTTTTTACAAGTATTGATTGATTCTCTCCTTCGATATTTGATAGATGAATGGGAACGGAAACAGATGTGCTAGAAGCAGATTGTTAAAGGGAGACGTTAAGGTTTTTTTGATTGGCAGATGTTAGGGTTCTTGCATCGTCGTTTGAAGAAGATCAATGGGGTTAGGGTTTTTCGAACAAAAAAGGAAGAAACTAAATGAATACTGATGGATGAAGAGTTGAATCGTCGATGGATGTGAATTGTCGATGGATGTGAATTGTCGATGGATGTGAATCGTCGATCGTTTTTTGAAGAAGAACGTGGAATATGCTGGATTTGATCATGGATCGTGGGCTTATTATATTTTCATGGGCTTTTTAGTCTTTTTATATGGGTTGGACTCAAATTTGGTCATATTTGTATTTTTTTTTTATTAATGTCATATTTACAATTAGTTTGACCCAGAAGGTTATGTTTGCAAGCAGTCCTAAATAAAGACTTTTGGTGGGTTCATATGGGTGTGTGAATATTAGTGAGAAATCCCAACTTTTTGGAGAGAAATTAAAGAAAATTTCATAATTTTCTTATTTTCTTAAATTTATTTAAGTTATTTATTTATATTAGTTTAATATTATAATTTCTCGATATTTATGTTTCGTTGTGCTCCTCAATTTTACAACAATATTACATTATTTCTTACCCTTTCACTTTTTATTCAAAGTATTATCAAAATATGTGATGTAATGGGTTAAGACATTAGGCTAAATTTATACCTAAATATGGAAAGTTCATCCTTAAATATTGAGAGAACAAAAATAAATAAATAAATAAATAATAAAGGTCATATATTAAAAAACTTTCTATTACAATCCTAAATTGGTTATTTATAATCTTACAAGAAAATAAGATAATTAACTTAATTAACCCAAAAAAAAAACTAATTAATTTAAATTAACAACTAAATTACCATATTAACTAAAAAAAACTATAAAAACAATATATAGTTGTAATATTTAGGATATGTGAATTATGTATAATGTCTTTTAAGATATTTGTAATATCTTTGTAAGTTCTTTTTTCAAAACATGACTTTGCTAAATTTCAATGCAATTAAGATGTAATGTATCCCATCTCATTTTCCCTTTTAGTTCAAAGAGTATAGATTTACACTTGTAATATTTGGAATATATGCATATTATGTATATTGTCTCAATTGATTGAAATATGATTAGATTAGTCACATCGTAAAGTTCATTCTTACAATCACTTGCAATATTTGGAATATTATTATTCACACTCACATTCAATGTGAGATAACACACTATTTAAAAGCATAAGAATCAAATTAAAATGACCATTACATACATTTCTACCTCATATATAATGTAATATTCTAAAAGAATAAAGGTTAAAATACAACTTTAGTCTTTATGATTTTGGTATAGTCTCAATTTGATTCTTATAATTTAGTCAAATCTCGAGAATTATCTATATTAATACCAAAGTGTGACCCCTTTTTTTTTTATGTGGTATTGAGGTGATGTTTTCTATTTCGCTATATATGTATTAGCTTGTTACATTAGGGTTTTGGATAAGATATTAAACACAATTTTAAAAACTCATAAAATAAAAATCATGGCACGTTTAAAAGGTTAAAAAACAATAATTTAGTCTTTAAATTTTGTAACAATTTAGGTCACGTACTTTCAATTTTATAATCATTTAGTTCATGAATTTTAGATTGTAACAATTAAATCTATATTGAGAAAAATTATTAAATTTTAAAGAAATATTAATCTATGGACCACATGAATTTATAAATTATAAAATTGGAATTTAATTTTATGAGATTTTTTTGTATGGTAAAGAATAGAGATTAAATTGTTACAAAATTTAAATTTTAATAACTAAATTGCTACCTACTAAAATTTAGATACAAAATCAAAGTACAAATACTAAAAATTTACCTACCAAATTTTTTTTTAAAGATCCTTAAATAAAAAAAAAAAAAGATGTGATCAATAAAATTTAATCTCTATGATTTGATAAATGCCTCGTAAATAATTCTTAATTTACTGTTTATCTAACTTTTATCAAATTATAGAGATTATTTATAAAATTTTATCAAATTATAAAAACGAAATTCTAATTATAAAGATCAAATTTATAATTTAATCAATTATTTAAAATAATTAAACTGTTACATTTATGATTTCTAAAAAAAAGTGATACATTTATTAGAAAGGACAGAGTACAACAATATTTGTAGCATATACAATAAATGGCTGCCGACACATCGGTTAAAAAAGAAAAAAAAAAGTAATCTGATTTTTATGCGTCACATCAGAGGAAGTGCCACGTGTACTAGACACCCACTATCCTTCTTCCGCGTTTCCTTTCCTACTAGATTACGATTGTCGGCCTGATTGGATTGTTTCTCATGGCCCCACTCTCCCTATCACCATGCTCCCACGTGTACATTATTTTTCTCTCTCTCTTTTTATTTCTTCTCCAAAAAGTCTACGTGGACATTAGTTATTTAACACGTCATCTTTTGATATATTTTTGATTAAATTTTCATTTAAATCTATATACATTCCATAAATCTTAAATTCAATCCTATAAAATTAAATACTAGTGAAATTAATTAAATAATGATTATAACTTTTATAAAAAAAATACTATGTAAATATGTAAATAAAATGTTCTTATATATTCCTTGTTAAAAAAATCATGAAGAAATTTACTATAGTCTAATTTTAAGATTTATTGAAAGTAAAATAACTAAATTGGAAATCTATATTATAGGGCCAAAATGAAATAAAATCTAAAGTACATTTTAACATATTTTATTGAGTAATATCTAGATAAAATCCAAGTTGCACCCATTTTCAATTACATAGTAAAAAAGAGTTTAAAAATATAATTTTTTTTTTGTCATGTGACAAAAATTGATTGGATAATTGAGTACGTTACACAAACATAGGTGTAATCTATGATAACACTCAATTTTTTTTCTTTTCTATTTTATTATTATTTCATGGGTCCCAAACAATTCTTTAAATGTTGATCGGAAGTGAATTTGTCATCCTAACTCCTTGCTTAGCCTATAAAGTTTGTGGGCTCACGAGATTATTTTTAAATAAAGAAAAATGAATTAACTAACTTATTTACAAATATACCAAAATATTACTATTTATTAATGATAGACCGTGATAGACATCTATTAGTATCCGTGATAGATGTTTATCGCACGCGATCTATCACGGATGTACAATGATATTTTGCTATACTTTTAAATATTTTCAACAGTTTTATTATTTAAAATAATTATCTTAACAAATATTGATTACATATTTTATCAACTCCTTACATTGTCAGTCACACTACTCTATAAACTTTTAATTTTTAAATTTTGTGTTGATATAAAGCCTCGTGGTATTTTTAAATAACCCTACAGTATTATTTAAATTTGTTAGTAGAGAATAGCTTTTAGCTATAAATACTCGTTGTTTGTTCTAGAAAAACAAGGATGAATTTCGTCATCTAAAATATAGTTCAACACATCATATATTATTCCAAATAATAAATATTATTCAAATTTTCACTTTTAGAAGTTAGAACTCAAAAATGTTAATGATAACATTTATGGGTTATATACTAATTTAATAGAAAAATATAGGATAACGACCCAATTTATTTATAAATATAGCAAAATGTCACTAAATGTCTATCACTGTTTATTACCATTTAATGTTTATCATTGAGTAACATTTTACTATATTTAAAAATATTTTTAACAATTTTTTCATTTAAAATAATTATCGTAGTAAAGGTGGACTAATTATTAGTTATCAATTACTTTTTTGAAAAAATTCTAGATCTTTCCATAACTTTATATTCGTCTAAAAAAATAATTAACGTTTTCAAAATGAAATAATAATTATTGATGCTAAGGTAAGGTTCTAAATTTGGCCTATAATATCCTTAATTCAGAAGCTAGGTAGAATCTAATTCTCAAGTCATTGACATCATTGGATAATAAGCTATCTTTTTAAAAGTTACTACAAATTGAGATAAATGATATATATATTATTTTGAAGAGATATATATGTTTAGAAAAAAAAAAGTAATTCTTTATTTAAATAGTTAATTCATTTTCAAAACAAATATGTGAAATAAGGTCAAAAAAAAAAAAAAAAAAAGCTAAAAAACCTAGAACTTTAAAGAAATGATATTGGTAGGCAATATTATCTTGAATTGTTCACAGAAAAGTACTTAATTTTTAGTTAGCAATAATAATGTGGGAAAAAGGAACCCCCCAACAAAAAAAAAAAAAAAGAAGAAGAAGAAGAAGAAGAAAAAAGAAAAAAGAAAAAAAGATTTGACTGAATTAATTGTAATTTTGTTTGGTAGCCCAAGTCTTCACCCTCATTCAATTTGATAATTACTTGCCCAATTTAAGAAGTGTAATAATAATGGTTTTTTTTAGAATACAAATAATAATGAATTGATATAATAAACTTAGGCCCTAGAATGACAACCATATATATTAGATATTATGAGAATCATATTATTCTTTTAAAATATATTATGATTCTTATATCGAATTATTGTAATTCTCTTTTAAAATATGTATTATGATTCTTAGATCATTATGTTTTATCTACTAATTCTGTGTAAATTAATTTTTTTATTCAATAAAAATTTTTGATTTATAGTATACGTATTTATTTATTTATTTATCTTTTGAGATGTTGGTCCTTACTCAATAATTTTTTTATAGATAAAGTCAATCAACGTTGATAATTAAGGGTGTTCATGGGTTGGGTTGAATTGGGTTGAAAGACTTTTTAGACCAAATCCAATTGTTCAGATTGTAAATTTTTTAAACCCAAATAACCTTTATTAAAAAATGAACTCAACCCAACCCAACCATAAAATATTTGGGTTGGGTTGGTTTGGGTTAATCGGATCATTTATTTAAAATTTTGTTCTAAAAAGAAGTAAAACGTAAACATGTAAAAATCAAATTTAATTATTTTCATATATTGAATTAAAATTAACTACTCAACTTCAATTTATACCGTGCAAATTTTCTTTCTAAAATGCAAAAAAAACTACTTTTAAGAGTTGTTGAAAAATAAATTATTAAATAAAATATATTGGAATTAAATAAAATTAAAATCAATATATGTATAAATAATTATGTTATAATTAGCAAAAAATATATATTTTAAAATTAAAAAAAACGGATTGGTTCGAGTTGGTTTGAGTTATATTAGGTGAACCCATGAACCAACCCAACCCAACCCATAAAATTTTCATTTATTTGAACCAAATCCAACCAAAATGAGTGGATAACCCAACCCAAACCGCACGGGTTGAGTTGGGTTGATCGATTTTTTCGGGTGATTGGATTTTTTGAACACCCCTATTGATAATCATAATTTAATATTATTTTTATTGGCCCAATATGTTGGAGTTGACATCAATTAGTTGAAGCAATTAGGATATTAAGTACTTTAATTTCATCCATTTTAGCATAAAAACATGCAAGGTCATAAACTAATAATAGGGTGTTGAAGATATACCTTTGAAGTACCATTTAATCTTCAAATCGAGCTTGAATCTTCACTCCAAGTGCTTGTAGACCACTACTTGATCTTCCCTACTATCCTCTAGGACCTTAGATTGTTCGAAGGTGGATTCTAAAATGAGATAGAATTAAAGGGAATGAGAGAGAATTTTTAGGTGTTTGAAGAACATTAAAAAAATCCTTTTTTCTCTTCTTCAAAACATTCAGCATCCTTCATTACCTCAGCAAAATCAATTGTTTTTGTCAAGCCAAACATGCAATCAACATTTGATGAGAGCTTGACACCAGGATTCTATGATCAACGTGGAATGTGAGGTGTTTTAGTTTGGAAAAAAAACCACTCAATATTATTTCAATTATTTAAATTGAATTCAAAATTAAATTTTCAAATTTTGAAATCAAAATTTCAAAATTAAAATGAAATTATTAATTCAATCATTAATATTCTTTAACTTTACCAAAAAAAAATTAATTCTTAATAATTAATTAATAATTTAATTAACTAAATTAATTTAATATCAAATATTAAATTAACTAAATACGAATTCCTAAGACATGTATCTCTATTTATGTTTTTAATCTTTAAATCATTATTCAATTCTAATTAAACGTGTAATTCTATTGTATATAATTACTGATTCTCTTAATTCGAAATTGAACGCTTCAAATTTATTCATCACGCTATTCTAAGGTTTAATCCATTTGTGTACTAGTAGGGAACCTAATGAACCTACAAATCATGGGCTCCAACGATCCGAGATTAATTGGCTAAACTCGTTAAATCAAATTAATCAACATTCGTTAACTATTGGGTCACTCCACTAAAGCTCGTAGCTGCATTCCCCTCACTGTAGATATATTTCTATCAACTTGATATAACCATAATCTCAACCCTTCACAGGTTGTTCGTAATAACGCATGGGTTAAAAGTTGTTTTACCCTCGAGATTACATCTTGCTCCTTAAGTTCCACTGATTCTCTAATGAACAATTGGTTTTTAATCCAATCATCAAACTGAGTCCCTCCCAGGCCAATGAGAGGGTAGAAGTGAATTCTGTCTTGCACCTGAAGAAAATTAGACATGAAAATTTTCATGAGCAGCGGAAGGATCGTTCCAAATTCCATTCGAAATTGAACACTAACAATTACAGTCAATAAACATAAACTAACAGGTCATGCATAACATGAAATTACAGCATGTTTATAAAGAATATCACGGGATAGAGTATACATACCTTTGAAGAAACATTCTTCGAACTCCCTCGATCAATCTACTAGCGTCCACAGCAACACAACCCTCGAACGCAACGACCGATGCAACACGATCACCGGCATGAACAACATAAATAACCAAAAGCTCCTCGAACACAATTGAGTTGAGTGAGGACACCATCATAATGATTACCTTGGTATTCTCGGTATGAGAATCCAGGAGTTGTGAGCTCTGTATGAACTTGGCTTGAGGAAAAGACTGAAGAACAACGATCGTGTAGACGATCGAACAAGTGGGAGATGACATAGTCTATCGTATAGACGATGTGCTCGATCGTATAGTAAGTGGCAGACTATCATATAGACAATGCCACGCGATCATTTAGCTACGATCAGCTGAATGAATTATTGTATAGTCAAAATCCACGATCGTCTAGTCTCTGTGAGCTATCGCTTAGTGAAACATTTTCACTTGATAGCCATATCCATGAGAAACTTTCCGAATCAAGTAACTTCTAATTTTAGGAAAACTTTTTTCCTTTTATCACACGGTTACGACAAAACAACCAATAACCTCCCACTCAATTGGTTACTAGAGAAAAAAAAGATAATTATCAAATAATTAATATTATTATAAATAAATATGATAACTAACTTACCATATTATATTTATAATTTATAATTTTAATATTTCATCTCATGAAACATACAAACCATAGTTCTTTTTCTATTTTATGGTACTTAAATGTAAACCATATTTACATTAGTCCTCCACTTGATGTATCTCACACATCACACCAATTAACCCCAAGATAATTGAATTTTCTCTTGTCAATTTGAATATTTCAAATCAACCCCAAGAACTGATTCTCAATTTGAATCCATTGAGTTAGCAAGGGGACCTTATGAACCTGTAGCTTGAAGCTTCAACAGTACGTGAATAACTGACTAAACTCTTTAGTCACGGGATCCACCATCTGTTAACTGTCGGGCACTCCACTAAAGACCGACAATTGTACTCTCCTCACTATAGATATATTTCTGTGTCCATATCAACCAATCAACTTGCGATAACCCTTCATAGATCGCTCGTAAGTACAACTAGACCAATTTACTATTTTGCTCCTGTAGTTATATCTAACTATTTAAGTACCACTAATTTCTCTAATGAACATAAGTCATAGTTCTACTATGACTTAGTCCTCTCTTCTAAAGAGAGGATGTGACCACTATGTTCAAGACCTGGAATCAGCTTTCAAGGGAGCAATCTATCTACTTACCCTGCATCGGGAAAAGAGTGAATTCTGTCTTGTGTAACTGAGTTCCCAGCTCTCTAATCAGATAAATTCCCAAAAAGGTAGGCTTGTTGAGTTGGCAATCTGGTCACTCTCACCCATATTAATCAAAGAACCACCCTCAAAGGCAAGAGTTCACGAAACACTCAAGATTAAGGGGCATGTCACCGATGGTCGTTTAGGTGAGATGTAAGTCGGAAGTATCAACAGTGTTATATAAAGAGACGAATCATGTCGTGGTCTAGTCTTATACAAACTCTTTGTATAGGACATCTCCACTCGCATGTTTCCACATGAATAGTCAGGATCAGACCATCTGTAGTAGGTCACAACACTTGTAAACCTCTACAAAGTGGGTCGTATTCGTAGTGTCACCAGGATAAGGTATCCCTCCTTTATCCTTATACTACAAACCTTTTTTAGGTTATTACTTAAGGCATGATCCACTTGTATATCTCATATACATACTTAAGTTTATATACAATAACCATGGATCTCTGTTTATTGGATATGAGTAAATGCAAATAAAATAACTCTTATCTTATTTTACAAACTACGAGACTCTGGGAGAATTAAGACACCAATCTCAACAACACTCTATGTCCCTAGCTATCTATCCGATCTTACCCCTCAAATGGGGGACTTATTGAGTCGGTGCTGTTGAGCCAACCTCCACCCATGCAAATCTAAGGATAGTCTCAAATAAACAGGAATTTTTAGTTAGCTTAGCATGAAGTTCAAGTTACCCAGGTCATCGTTTTGAAATAGTTGGTTTTAAACAGTAAACAACATTATAAAGTAAAAGTGACTTATTTCTTGTGGTCTTATACGAATTCTTTGCATAGGATGTCTCCACTCATATGTCTCTACATGAACGATTCAAAATCACATAGTTTGTACTAATTATAAAGTGGACCGCTTTCGATAGTGTTTCCAAAATAACGTACCAGTCTTATCCGTATATTATAGACCGTTTTGACTATCCACTCGAACTTGATCTATTCTTATGTCTCCACAAAAATCCAAGTACTTATGTAATAATTATGGATTTTAGTTTATTATTTAATGTAATTTACATATTCAATAATAGTTTTATTGAACAAAATCTCAATAACATCTTCATTGCAAATAGAATATGTTTAATCATACAAACTACAAGTTTTAGAACACACAACCTAATACAATAATCTTGATTAGTTATCCTATTAGACCAATGATTCACAAATCTAGGAGAGTTTTTTTAGAGGGAAGATATATCTCAATATTGTCTTAAAAACATTAAAGAAAATAATATAACATAAAACAAATTTAACATGCAATATAAAAAAATACTATTATTTTAAATATTTTAAATATAACATAAATTTTTGGATTATTTTCAAATATAGAAAAAGAACCAAAATATTTAGTCCACCTTATATTAAGAATTCAACCATTGTATGAAAGATGTAAATCATAGTAAAAAAGATAATATATTTATTTATTTTTTTCAAAAAAATAGTTAGCAAACAATGCCAAAATTTATCATGCATATTATAAAAACTAAATTATGTTGAAGAACTTGAGAGATATTTAATTAAAATATATATTCATCTACTTATAACGTATATATTACAAACATCAATGGCTTAAATTATATATTATGAGCGGCGATGACAAATACAAAGAAAAAAAAGGAAGCCATATTATTGGAGAAATTTCTCTAAAACTTATTCACAAATACTAAATAATAAAAATAAAAATGAGATTCATCTTCTTCCTTCTTCTTGTTGTTGTTGTTTAAGTGAAGTTCATAATCATTCCGCCATTGAGGACCATGCTTAACACCACTGTTATGGAACCTAACAAAATTACTGACGGAGTTGAAGATATGGCGGACGATCCAGTCGGCGATGGTGCCGGTCCTGAGGAAGATGACTGTGGAGACGGCGGGGAACTTACCGGAGAACCACCAGACTGCGGCGCTCCGGACGACGGCGATATCACTGGAGAGGTAATCGGAGAGGATGAACTCGGTGTCAATGCCGGCACCGGAGCAGTTGTCGGAGTGATAGCATGGGCTGGAGATGGCGATGTGGTCGGAGATTTATATTGTGAAGATGGTGAGCCCACGGGGGATGTTCCGGGAGTAGCGGTGCCGCCGGGAAGCGGTGAAGAGGGTGATACCGACGGAGAGATTTCTCCCGGTGATGGGGAAGTCGGAGAACCGGCCGGGGGTGTCGTCGTCGGAGTTTCGTAACCAGAAGGAGACGGCGAAGTGTATGAGGCTGACGGAGATCTTGCTCCAGGGTACCCATACCCAGAAGTGGGAGAAGCGGCCGGCGGAGTTTCGTAACCAGAAGGAGACGGCGAAGTGTATGAGGCTGACGGAGATCTTGCTCCAGGGTACCCATGCCCAGAAGTGGGAGAAGCGGCCGGCGGAGTTTCATACCCATACCCATACGGCGGAGAACCATAAGGAGATTGAGCTCCGGGATACGACGAACGGGGAGAATAAGACTCGGAAGGAGACGGTGAAGTGGGAGTTTCCGACGGCGGATATAGTAAAGTAGGTGTCCCTGGCGACGGCGATGGCGAGGTAGGTGTCAATGACGACGGCGACGGCGACGGCGAAGTAGGTGTCATTGACGACGGCGAAGGCGAACTAGGTGTCCCTGACGATGGCGGGGAACTAGGTGTCCCCGACGACGGCGACGACGAACTAGGTGTTTCCGACGGCGGAGAGGCAGATGGAGGTACCGGAGCCATCCCTGGAGATGTAGCCCCAGATGGAGAAGGTGAAGTGGGTGTTCGCGAAGGCGATTCTGCTCCCGGCGGAGAGGGAGAAACCTCTGGCGGCTGAGCTCCATAAGGTGGCGGCGAGCCCACCTTGGAGGGCGGAGGAAGAGAGCGCAGAGACATAACAACCACCACCAATTTCTGGCCATTTTCACAGCTGCCCGGTTTCCCACTAACAAAATAGAAAGCTCCAGAACGATCAAATTTGAACTCCGAATTCCCATCCTCCAATTTCACAACCGGATTATTCAAATCACATTTATCATAATCCTCTTTACTCACCACCAACACAGAATCCGACCCTCTTGCATACTTGAACACTACAAAAAACAGAGCACCAAAATAAGCCAAATAAAACAGAGTAAAAAACTCCATTGATGAGAAGAAATAGAGAACTCACCCAGAACGTCATTGACTTGAAACCTGTTTCGATTAGCCCAATTGTCGTAGCTCTCAGAGGGATCGAGAACCCACCCATCTTTTCCACCGACGTAGAACGTGTAAGCTTGAGAAAGGGAGAGAAAGCAGGGGAGGAAAATGCAGAGAGAAAGTGAGAGAGACCTAGAGAACGCCATTGAAAAAAAAAAAAAGGTTTAGAGAGAGAGAGATGGAAAGGCTGAAGGTACAGAAATGGCGGAATGAGAAATGAGATAAATAGAAGAGGGAAAATGGTGACCGTTACAGTGTGGAGAATTGTGGAGAAACCGTGTACCTGAAAATGGTTGATGATGAAAATATGATATTAAATTTTCATATATCTTCAAAACTATTATTCCTAAATTAATTTAACTATGAATTTTGTTAGTGTATTTTTTTAGCACAACTAGATATCCGAAATGTTGAGTTAAACTCAATTTTTATAAATTTTATTAGTGTTTTAATTTTTATTTTCATTTGATAGATATGTTTGAAATTTATAATTTATATTAATGATTTTTTTTAGTGGTGTTTGGGATACTGAGTTGATTCAGTTTTTAAACTAAAAAATTTGTATTTGGTGTAAGATAGAATTCATCAATAAATATGTAAATATAAAGTTTCAATGTACAAACTTCAATATTTATTACTATTGAAAATTAATTTGTTTAATATCAGTTTATGAAGTTAATGGGACAAACATACCCTTAAATTTTTGTAAGTCAAATATGACAATCGTCGAAATATCAATTCTCATACATATGTAAGATCTCTTCAAATGTCAATTTAACAAAATAGATTATTAGAGTTGATGCATGAACAATTCCCAAACAAAATTCTAATTGATTGTCTAAATTATTAACTAATGAAAAAAGTTCATGAAATATAAAATGGTCTTTTTAAATATTAAAAAAATTTAAAAAAATTTACATTTTATAGCAAAAAGTTTCAAAACTACCATATTTTTGAATTTTTTTTATAAAGTGTAAATATTTTTGAGATTTTTCTATTTATAAGAATTTCTTGAATTTTAAATATCACATGATATTTTTTGAAACAAAAATTTATGGATAATATAAATTGATACACTTTTACAAAAGTTTATGATTCAAATTGATATATTTATTAGTTTAATTGATACAATTTTAAAATTTACAAATATAAACGGATATTTTCTCAAATATTTATTTATCAACATTTCTTCTTAATCTTATATTTTTATAACTCGTTAAAAAATTTCAATAGACATTGTCATTTTGTCTGACATTTAAAAGAAAACTCGAGATTTGATATTTTGGTTTACATCAACATCTAAAATTTTGGATTAAAATTATAAGTACATGTCGATAATTAAATGGAAAAATATTGGCCGTACACGTGGCTTTCATCCTTCATGTCCAGGGTTTTAAACACTCTTTTGAGTCTGGGAATTTATTTAGATTTGACTCATTTCTGACGGCTTTTAAATTTTTAAGTACTTGATTTTGCCCTACTTTTCTAGCCGTTGTTCATACAATATTTAATTTCTATTGATATTTTCTTATTCTTCAATAATAATCCAAGGGTGAATCCACGAGTTGATTTACATATCCATACATATGATTAAAAAAACACTTGGCTACACTTATCTTTATATAATCTATCAATGGTCTAATTAAAAACCAACTTGTAGTAAAAAATTTAAATTTTCAATAAGTTAAATTATTATTTTTTTATCATGTGATAAATGAAGGAACGATAGGAAGATAGGTGTAGCCATATATAAATTTAGGATAATATAGGGTGGATTTTGAGAAATATGGAAGATTGTAGAATAATAAGAAAAACTCCCAACTCCGAGAACGAGAAAAATTAATAGAGAGAGGGAGAGCTTTTTGCGAAAGATTGTGAATCGACAATCTTATTTTAGTATAAAAATTTGACTATATATTAAAAAATTCAAATTTATTTTAAAAGTATGACATAGGTTTTTGAGTTTTCATTTCTTTCCTAATAGATATTTGATAAATTTAAAATTTTTAAACTTTAATTAAAATTTGAATTGTAAACTTTTAATTTTATGTGTTGTTAGATTTATGAATTATTTAAAAGTTTAGAGACTAAATTTAAAATTTGAAAGTTTAAAAATCAATAAATACGAATTTAATCAAAATTTAAAAACTAAATGTATATATATATATATGTTGACATCAATATTTTACTGATATTTCTAAGGAAGTTGAGAGTTTTAACATTTCTTTCCACAGTGGAATTTAAAATCTTGGGTTCTCATGTGATTTGATTGGTATGTGATTTTAGAAAAACTCTAACTCAAGTCTATTAGAGGAAGGGAGGTTTTGAGGTATCAATGAAATTGACAGTTTAATTTGTTGACAAACTTTAGGCTTAACAAATGTAATGAGACAAACATGGTCCAATATCATAATCCAAACTTAATTAATTAAATCCAAACCAAGAACACTCACGATGAGTTTGTCAACACTAGTTAACCCATTGTCAGTTCAGGACTTAACTTTTAATTCAATGTGTTTAATTATTTTTAGTTAAATTCTAAACTTAATTCCCTATTTTCAAAGTTATTAATTCACTCTCTATCTTTTTTTTTTAATTTTAAAATTTTTATGGGCCTACTAGATATAAATTTAAAAATTAGGGTTCTATCAAACATTAAAAAATCAAATTTCGGTGTTATAGAAAAAAATTGACTTAATTTAGTACAATTTTCGAATGAATGATAATTGCGTAACTTCATAAAAACAGTTCTTTAGTCTTCCATGTTCTAAATTAATATTGGTGACTTGTTCATATGGTTGTATTTAACTATATATAATTGAATAATTGAAACAATTTTAGATACCAAAATGAGAATTAATGTAGTTGAGAGTTGGGTTTGAGAGGAAAAAAAAAGATGAGATTTGATGGAGCATTGCCAAATAATTAATAATATTTGATGTGAGTATAGTTCGTCTGATACAATATTTTTATCATCATATTCAAGGAAGAATTCAAATTTCTTACTAATTACCATAATCAAAGTTTTAAATATTTTTTTAGAAAAATATTGATACAATGTTGATTAGATATTTTAGTGTCAAGTGAATATTATTTGCGAGTTTGGAGGTTTAAATCTACTGTCTTACTTGTTGTACCAAACAAAGAAAAATAGATATTTTAGTAAAAATTATATAAATAAAAATTCTTAAAAGATGAAAATAGCAATGGTACCATTTTTTACAAAAAGAAGAATTTCTTAATACTAATATTTAGGATAATATAATAATTTATACTCTAAGAATAGTTTTGAAAGTTCAAAATAAGATCACACCATTTAAACGAATAAAGATATTTTTTAAACAAATGAAAAAGTTCAAAATATTTTTTTTCCCTTTTAATTTAGAATATTATTTATATCCACATTAGAAATTTTTAATAAATTATTTTTATATTTTGTCAATATTTTACAATAAGGTAGAAATATTGATTCGAATCACAAACTTATAGCCATCTAAAATTGTTAGACATGTGATTCCTTGATAATATTTTAAATAATAATAACAATTAACAACAACATTTATTTTATTATTAGACTCGATTTTCTTATTAATTCTATTTAAAAATATAATATATTGATAAAAATGAAGGATCTAATTATTGACTATCGACATGGTAATGAGTATTTTATTGAGTTGAATTAAAATTATTAGTTTATTAATTTTAACACCTCCTTAAATAAATCCCCCTCATATGCATTTGTATTGAACTTAATAAAAGGTTCAGGCATGAAAAGTTTCAAAGACGTAGAGAATCAAATTATTTTCTTAAAAGAATTACAAAAGCCTTAAAGTAACATTAAAGGAATCCCTTTAACCAAATATTTAAGTTTAATTAATATGAATTTCCATAAACATATCTTCATTAAAGTATAACTTTCTTCAACATCTCTTTTAATTTTCTATTATTTAAACATAGTAAACATATTTTCATTAAAGGTTAACTTTCTTCAACATCCTTTAATATTTAATTATATTTAAACATAATGTGTTCAAGAAGCTATGTTTAACTCAACCGATATAATTAATATATGAAGTTTGTGATTTGAACCTCCATTAGATTGGACTTGTTATAATATCGACAAACAAAAAATATAGAAAAACGTAAAATAATAGAGAATCGATGCACAAATATACGTGATTCATTAATAGTGTGTTAACTAAGTCCATGTGATAAAGAGGAGGAGAACAATTTTATTGGAGAAAATGTTACAGATTGCAAAATAAATGCCGTCTCTAGGGTTTAAAAAGTTTATATAGTACATTGCTTTAAACCTTAGGGTCATAAACGTAAATTACATAAAGATGAAAAATACGTAAATAACAACGAGATCCCCGTACTTGGTTGTTCGAAACTAGTGTGTTCAAAAAATTCAACAACCCAAACAACTTAGACTACCCTACCCAAACTATAAAGGTTGGGTTGGGTTAGTTTTGTTCTTGGATTGTGGGTTGAACTTTTTCGATTTTTATTGGGTTGGATTGGGTATCGGGTTGGCTAAATAAAAATTTGGATGGACCTACCAAACCGAATTACATATATATTAATTAATTATATATATATATATATATATATTTCTTTGTTTAAAGTTTGACTAGATTGAGTTAATGAATTTATGAATTTTTAATATTTTTCTTTTAAAATTGTCATGATGTTTGTATTTATTTAAAGTTTATAATAAATATTATAGATATTTGGTTTTTAACATTTGAATTTTATGATATTTTAGTTATTAGCCATGTGTTGTAGATGATATTATGTATTTTAAATTAATAAGAAAAAAAAAAAGTAAGTTATAACCTGAAAACCCAACCTAACTCAACCCGAATTTTAAAGGTTGGATTGAATTAGGTTGAAGATTTTATTTGGATCTCTTGGGTTGTTAACCCAATTAAAGTCCAAAAAACACTCTCGACCTAATCCAATTCAATCCATATACACCTCTATACGAAACTATATATTTACTTTTTGAAAAAATTTTTAACTTCACTTTTAAAATCGTCTATGTTTAAGAAGTGACTGCTTCCAGTATAAAGAAAATCCATTTAATTCAAAGTTACAACCATATTTCAGAAAAAGAAATTATTGAGTAAAATGTTGTGCTGAAGTTGTGGTTGAGAAAATGAGATAAAACATATATTAAATTGATTATATTTGTAAATTACAGAAATTAAAATAGATGTTTTAAACGGATTTGACTAAAATCAAGAAAATATAAAAGTATAAAGATTAAATTTAATGTATATTTTAAAAATAGAAAGGTGAAAAAAATGATAAAATTTCAGATCATAGGAACCTAAACTTGAATTAAACCTATAAGATATTTTGAAAGGAATTTAGTTGCGAAAGACAGTGAAAATGGCAACTAAAACAATTTCGTTTTTAGTTTTTTATTTTTTAAATTAATTTTCAATATTTTAGACTATGATTTTTAGTTTTTAGTTTCTTTAAAAAATATATTCGAACTTTTAGTAAAAATTAAAAGAAAAAAAGAGTTTTTTTAAAAATATATTTTTTAAGTTTCCCAAATATGATTTTGTTTTTAAAAACAATAGCAATAAGTCAAAAACATAATAAACAAATCCATAGATAAAAATAATATTTATAAGCTCAATTTTTAAAAATAAAAAACAAAAAAAGTAAAGCACATTTTGGCTACAACAATTTTGTTTTTGGTTTCATGTTTTTGAAATTTATATTTATTTATTTTTTCTAATTTTTCAATTATGATTTTTACCTTTATTAACACAACAATAAAATTCCTAATAAAATTCTAAAATAAGACAAAGTTTTGAAAGTTAGTATTTTTTTTCCACTTGACTTAATTTTTTAAAACATTAATAAAAATTAGATAACAAAAGATAAAATTTTGAAATCATAGAAGTAATATTTATAAGATTAATTTTTAAACCAGAAATTATAGGGTTAAGAAATGTGGCTAAATAACATATTTTGCTATGAAAATAATATGAAATTTACTGTTAATTCTGTTGTTTTCTTAAACATTTACTGCTATTTATTTTGAATGCCATATCTTTATTGATGTCATTCATACATTGTTGATAAATTAATGATGTGAATGCCAAATAATTAATATGAAGATTTCAAAATCCATTTTTCCTTGTTTTAGTTATAAATAGTATTAAATTTTCGTCGACATGTCAATATTTCACGTTTTTATGAGTTCGACATTGATATGTAAAGTGAATTAATATTTCCATTATATTTTAAAAATATTCATAAAACACAAAAAATAAGTATCAAAATGTCACTAATATAGATATAATATAAATAATTGACATGTTAACTTGTTTGAAAATCATAAAATACTTATTTTATAATTTAAATTTATTTTTTAAATATTTTATTATTATTATTAGTTGTTAGAAATATCCATGAAAATCATTATTTTATCAATATTTTTATTGAATTTTCGTAAATTTGAGACTTCGATATTCGAAGTCAATATCATATTTTAAACTTGGTTACGATATAACAAGCTGAAATGATTAAGATAGAGGTAGTTGGGATTATTAATAACACTAATTACCCTACATTAAAATTCCATAAAGCCAAAGGAAATACAAATAATAATTCCATAATGTTCACTATTATTATAGTCAAAGTATTTAATGCCAAATAATATAATTGGTTAAAATAAAGTTTTGGTTCTTTTGAACTTTGCTTCTCACTTTCTATTTCTTCCATGTAGTGAATATTGGAAGTGATCATTTCCAAATAATTGAATAACATTAATAGTATTACTTGCTAGCTTGATTATTTATACTATTTAAAATTTGCCTTTTAATTGTATATCTAGAGCTTAACCAAGTTTAAAAGATTAAAATTGTGTACTTTTGAAAAAATATAACTTCTTTCTCCCCTTTTCTCTTGTTTTTTTAATCATTATAAACTTCTTTTATTAGCTCTACTTTTTGTCACTATTTTTCTTAATTATGTGCAGATCTTTTTTTAGAACACAACTTCATTTATAGCTTAGCGACAAACGTACTTGCTCATCAAGCACCCAAACACAACAATCTACTTATAAAAATATTTATGATTTCTATATTTTCAAATATATATATATATGTATTTTTAATTCAATCGTATCATAATTCAACTAGTTGAAACATATATGTCTCAATCAAAAGTTAAATATTTGAATTGTTGAACTAATTTTTTTTTTACTATATATAAAAGTGGTTATGAGCGAATAATTTTTACATCTCCATTTTGCCACAACATTGTTTAATAGTACCTAATTTATCTTTCGTAAAACTATTCAAATCAAAGTGGTTACATGATAAAATGGTGTATCTTTTCATGTATTATTGTGTGATCTAGACCATAAATATGAAACATTATGATCTAAATGAGGAATATGCTTGCATTAAAAGTTACGTCTTTTGTCCCATTACAATTAGAGGTGTGCATTGGTCGGTCGATCGATTTTGTTTTTGTTTTTTTGTTTTGTTTTTTTTTGCAAGCAAAGCCAAAGTGAATGAAAATGAAACATGAATTAATGAAGTGTTATTGTTAGGTTAACATAATTAGTAACTTTTTTAAATTTAAATCAATCATTTTTTATGAGAAATTTAAATCAATTATGTAGTGGACTTAGAATTTAGGCAAGATAAAAAAGAAAATAATAGATCAATACTAATGCAATAGGCTTGGGCTTAGGTTGATGGTAATGAACTTACTTTTATACTTATTTTTTAGAAAAACTAAAAAAATAATATTTATATATATCGGTCGGTCGATAGATTTGCCAAAATTTTTTAATATGAAAATCGAAAACCGACTGACCGACCTCAATTTGGTCGGTTTCGACCGACCGGATTGATTTTCGGTATCTTTATACTCACCCCTAATTACAAGTATTGAAGTAAAGCATGTTTACACAAAATGGTGTATCTTTTTGTGTATAGGTATGATATAAACTATAAATATAAAATATTACGATCTAACAGTGAAGATACATTTGAATAAATGAGACTAAAACAGGTGCCTAAAATTGAAAACCTTTGAAAGAAAAAGTTTCTGGTCTTTCTAGTGCAAGCGCACACTGTCAAACAAGTAGTAACTATCGTGTCCCAAAGGAGCAGATGTAACAAAAATTCTTTAGTGTAGTAAAGATTTTGTTGGTGAAAATTCAAGTTTTAAAAAAAATGGAGAAAAACCTTTGGTTAAGAATCCCACATTGTTTAATTTTGAAAGAAGAGTCTCCTTCTTATATTCCTACCTTGGGCTATGGGTTTGGGCCTAAGGGGTATCTATGTTTTAAAGAGAATGAGAAGATAGAAAAATGTAGGTATGATGGGCATCTCACATGTGCATTGTCGTCTGGGCGAGACTGCACAACTGCATGTTTATTGGTCATGCGTTCTTTGCATCATCTTTTGTTGGCTCTCGATACCTATAAAAGGTGCAAGTCTTTTGGCATTTAGATACAACTCTATTCTCTATTGTCCCCTTTCTTTCTTCCGTTCTCATTTTTCGAGCAAGTCAGTCTGAAGGGTGTGAGTTTTTGATCGGTCATGGTGCTACTCCAATCAAGACAGTATTATCTATGCTGGGTTGTTTTATCTTGAGGATGACGTGAAAATTCCGTAGAACTGCTTGCACACTATGGTAGAGTTGCGAAACATCTTAAAGAGAGCGAGATCCATGACTCAGCCAGTAACGAGTTTCTGTTTTGTAGGTTACATTTTCTTGATGATTGCCGACAAATCCTATCCATCGAAGGGTAGCCAATTTCAACAATTTTAAAACGTTCCATCTGCTGCTGCTATGATGGCCCTTTCAAATCAGAACGAAATTATGACCTCCAACATCAATCGTTCGTTCTGATTTGAAGGAGCAAACTTCAAATTGTGGAAGTAGAAGATGTTGTTTTTTCTCACAGTTAAGAAGGTTACCGACGGTTGCATTACGGAGAAATCAACTATCTCGAAAGAATATCCTACTAAACAACAAATCAAAGAAGCCGCTGATTGGGAAGAAAAAGATTTTTTGTGTAAGAATTTTATATTAAATGGTTTGACTGATGATTTGTATGATTACGAAAGCTCAATGGAGACAGCAAAGGAAGTTTGAGATGTCATGCAGAAGAAGTACCGTAAACCCTAAACTCGATTTACTAGTTAATTATGTTTATGTCCTCTTAACTATGTGTTTAATGTCATTGTAAGTACATGTTTATGATAATTATAATGTTTGTAATAATATGAAGTGTAAGAGCATGTATGTGATGTTAAAGGAGAAGGAAATTTCTAAGTGTTAAAAGATGGCCTTGGACGATTTGAAGGTAGAAAATATTCTAAGTATGAAGTGTGAGCTCTTGGGTGAATTGAAGAGGAGTTCACACTTAGAAGGAAAACGAAAGTTCCATGTGACAAATTCATGTCAAAGTATGTGACCAATCCTTCCAAAATGCTATGTGGCCAAGTATTTAAGGAAAGGAAATTATGCCAAATTATAGCCTAGGAAGTATTTAGAAGGTCATGAAGGAAGTTAAGTTAGCTATTGAGTTTGATGTTTAACCGAGGCTGGTGAGAGAAGTATGCGAAAATGGGTCACTCAGTTGATATGAAGAGGGGTGTTAAGGAAGTGAAGATTGATTACGAAACATGCACTAAGAACACCAAAGACAAGGCAATGCGATTGGGGCTAGGAGTATGTGATAATCGATGATGGGGTCTAAGTGATCGCAAGCTCTATGCGATGAAGATTAAACTAAGCATTATGCTTAATCACCGGTAGTAGGCTAAGTACCAATCTGAGATGCCAAGTTAAGGATTAGCATGCCAAGTGGCGTTTAGTCGAGATTAGCTCCCATGCAAGCTCAAGTATAAATAAGGTTTGCAAAGAAAAAAAATCAGTTTTGCCAAATTTTGTTTACACCTACCAAGAAGTGTGAGTGCTTTTGAAGCTTTGAAGGAACTAAGGGATTATTGAACAGGCTTGAAGGGACTTGAAGTTTTCCAGCTCAAATTAAGAAGAATTAATGCTCAGATTCTAAGGTAAGTACGTTAAAAGTTTTGAGCCTATTCTTGGAAGAAATTTAGTTAATTGTTGGCTGGAATTAAAGATATGAGGTTTAAAAGATTGGAACATGAAATGATGCTATGGATGAATAAGTAGGCAACTACATACAAAGAACAAGCAAGTAACTAACTTGTCAAGATATGCGACAATAGGCACATACGTGAATAAGGTATGTGAAGTTTTATTAACACATAGACACAGAAGTGTATCCTTAAGACCATTGAGCACCCAATAGAGAGGGTAGCCAGTCTTAAACGAAGAGGAAGGTAAAATGGCTAAGTTAAATGATACGATGAACTCAGTCATGATGCGAAATGGCTAAGTTAAATGATACGATGAACTCAGTCATGATGCGATAAGTTTTGTATATGCGATAATGATAAGCTAAGTGTTATGTTAAGCTTAAAAGGGAGCTAATGATATTAACCAAAGGACCTTTTCTGATTACAGGGCAGGCGCAAGTGGGAGAGGCTTACAGACACTTTGGATAAGTAGCTTAAGACAGTGAGTGACTAGTTTTTAAAATATTTGCTAAATATTTTTTTTTTACTTATGAATTTTAAATGCGTAATCAGATTTATCCTAATCTTTCCAATGCATAGTTGCTTAATTCGTGATGTTTACAACACATGCTTTAAGTAAAGGGAATCGAGCATGAACGCATGTTAGTGATTTAAAGACAGTTTTTGCATGTTATTATCTATGCATTCCACTTGAGTTTTACACCATGACTTAATATTTTAAATGAGCTATTTACTGATTCCTTTAAGCATGATGATGAGAATGATGTTTTATGATGTTAACATGTATAATCACTATGTAAAACCTACTCCTGAGCATTTGATACTGAAGGTATGGTAAGGTATCCTGTTATATGATGATCCTAGCTACTGAAGGTATGGTAAGGTAAATAGGATCCTATTCAATTCCACATGCACGTAAGATCTATGCTATTGACGTTTATGAAATCAACAAAAGGACTCTCTCTCAACTAAGGTTATTAGGGATCGAGTAAAAGGGCTCCCCCACATGTTTAGGCAAGGGAGTAGAGAAATTTTACAGAGAATATTGATGAGTTTGGTTAAGGGTTTTCATGTTATGACTTTTCATTTCTAATTCTTATTTCTAAACCCTGGAATGTGAATAATATTTTATTATAAACTTATTTATCATGAGTTAATAAAAGTATGTTCTTTTAAAGATGTCACTCATTGGGCATTTTAAGCTTACTTTTTTTTAATGTTTTCCTCTCCAAGTAGCGGTCAACGTCTCGAAGCCTAGCAGTTTTGCCAGCCAGTCATTACTCAAGATCATAGAGGGCTGAAATTTAGGTGGTCCACTAAGTCCTGCTTCAACTCTAGTTTTGTCTGTACATAATGGGAAGAACATGGTAGAACTTGTGTTGGTTTGTTGTTGTAAATAGGTTGGGTTTTTCTGAAACTATTTTGTATGTTGGAGTTGATATTCTGATTAGTAGTAAGCTGTATACTTGAGTTGTTGCTAAGGTTATGTGTTAAATTTTGGGGAGTCATAAACTACTAATAAGGTTTAACAAATACTATGGACACAGGTTCACAGGAGCATGTTGGCCAGTAGTTGTCATTAAAGGGTTGGAAATTACTGTCTTCACATATCTTCTCGGATTAAGAGGGTAATCTGGGAAGAGGTGTGACAAGTACGATATCGAGGAGGCTGGGTAAAAAAAGTATGTAGTTAGTTGTTACCTTAAGTTTTAGATGATGGATGATAAATTTGTGGAGGTCCAGTCTCACGAGCTGCAAAAGATTGCCCACAAAATAATAAGTGAAGGTATGCCCCTGAACGAGCAATTCCAAGTTGTTGTTATTATTAAAAAACTACCCTCATTGTGGAAGGATTTTAAGAATACCTTGAGGCACAAGACCAAGGAGTTTTCCTTGGAGAGTTTAATCACCCTCATGAGAATTGAGGAGGAAGCCCAAAAGCAGGACTAAAGGGAGGAGGTGAACATCATTCCTGGGAAATCTACCTCTATTGTGATAAAGCATGACCAAAAGTTCAAAGGAACCAATAGGAAAGGTTAGAATCGTGGTTCTAGCAACCAGAACAATCAGAAGAAGCAGAAAAGCTCCCTTGGAGAAACGCTACAGTTCCTTTGCTTTAATTGTAATAAACCTGGACATATGGCTAGGAATTTTAGGAATAGGTATCGTTTTGCTGGTCAGGCAAACCTGACAGAAGAACCATTAGTTGCCATGATCACAGAAGTAAATGTGATCGATGGTTCTAAGGAGTGATGGGTAAACACTGGCGTTATGCACCATTCTGTCACGACTTTAGTCTCTTTAAAACTTACAATGAAACTAAGGATAAGAACATTCTGTTGGGGGATCACCACTCAACGAAAGTTGCTAGAATCGGTGGGTGGAGCTGAAGTTCACATCTAGGAAGACTCTCACCCTAAAGGATGTCGTGCACACTTTGGAGATAAGAATGAACTTGATCTTGAGCTATCTCTTCAACAAGGTCAGATTCACCCAAATTATAGGGGTAGATTTATATACCCTTTCTAAGAATAATATATTCGTAGGGAAGGGTTATGCAATTGGGGCATGTTCAAATTAAACCTAGACATAAATAAAATGAAATCTTCTTTTTATATGATATGTTATTTGAATGTTTGACATGCTAGAATTTGTCATGTTAATAAGAAATTAATTAGTAACATGATTAGGTTGGAAATGATACCTAAGTCATCCATGAAGGAATTTGATGAATGTGAGTATTGTAGTCAAGCTAAAATAACTAAGACTTCGCATAAATCTGTACTTAGGGAATCCGAGTCTCTAGATTTAATTCATTCTGACTTATGTGAATTTAATGGCATCTTGACTAGGAACAGTAAAAGATATTTTATTACTTTTCTTGATGGTTGCTCTAATTTCACCTTTGTATATATGTTGAAAAACAAAAGTGATGCGTTTGATGCTTTCAAATTGTTTATAATTGAGGTAGAAAATCAATTTAATAGAAAGGTTAAAAGGCTTTATAGTGATAGATGAACTGTGTACGAATTAGCCGGCTTTAATGAGTTCTTCAACTCACATGGAATAATACATGTAAACAATTGAGCAAGTGGGAGATGACAGAAGTCTATCGTATAGACGATGCCCAATTGTTTAACAAATACTATGTGATCGTTTAAAAAAAGCTCTGCGATCGTTTAGTTAATGGCTAGTTGAGTGAACTATCGAGTAGTGTCACTCCACGATCATTTAGTCTCTCTTCAGCTATCGTTGAGTGAATCTAATCCACTTGACAGCCTTTCCATGAGAACTTGCCGAGAATGGAAACTCTTACAACAACTACCAAATTTAGGAAAACATTTTTCCTTTTATCTCACTGTTACCATGAAACCACTAATAACCTCACACTCAATTGGCTATTAGAGAAAAAGAGATAATTATCCAATAATTAATATTATTATAAATATATATGATAACCAACTTACCATAGTATATTTATAACCTATAGTTCTAATATTTCATCTCATGAAACATATAAACCATAACTTTTTTTCTATTTCATGGTACTTAATGTAAATCTCATTTACATTAATCCTCCACTTGATGTATCTCATACATCACACCGATCATATCATATATAATCGAATTACCTCTTGTCAATTTGAATATTTCAAATCAATACCAAGAACTGATTCTCAACTTGAATCCATTGAGCTACCAAGGGTACCTTATAGACCTGTAGCTTGAAGCTCCAACGGTACATGAATAACTGACTAAACTCTTTAGTCACGAGATCTACCATTCGTTAACTACCAGGTACTCCACTAAAGACGGACAACTGAATTCTCCTAACTATAGATATATTATGTATCCATATAAACCAATCAACAGTTCGATAACCCTTCACAAATCGCTCGTAAATATAGTTGGGCCAATAATCGTTATGCCCCTGTAGTTACATCTAACTCCTTAAGTACCACTGATTCCTCTAATGAACATAAGTCATAGTCCTACTATGACTGAGTCCTCCCTTCCAAAGAAAAGTTATGGCCACTATGATCAAGACCCGGAATCAACTCTTAAGGGAGCAATCTATCTACTTACCCTTGCTTCGGGGAAGGAGTGAATTCCATCTTGTGTAACTGAGTTCCCAGCTCCTAAATCAGAAAAATCCCCAAAAAGTTAGGCATGTTGAGTTGACAATCTGGCCACTCTCATCCATACTAATCAAAGGACCGCCTTCAAATATTGTTTGCAACTTGGTCGCACAAGCTACAATACGCCCAAGATTAAAAGGGTGCCTACGAAAACACAAAACTTAACAAACCATTAGCTGCCAAGTCCCTGATAACGGTGCCAAAAACTTGTTGAACGCAATTATGCGTTGTTGTATGTCTTAAGCTATGAGTTTATGCCCATGCGTTGGAGGTCATGTGTTGGAATGGAAAGTATACGTTTATCTAGTATGCAATGACCATGCATTCCTATCACAAGTTTTCTTGCCTTCTCGCCAAGTATAACGAGAACGCAAGTTTCTCGGGTAATCCGAGGTCGAACACAGGGACTTTTCACTCAATCATGCTTGTGAAGCAATGTGTTTGAGGCGATGAATAAAAGTAAAAAGAATTTAATGGATTACAAACTACTCCTACTCTTAACTAAACAGATTGAGCAATGGAAGACTTCCGATGAGAATTGGTAGATACATAACAACTGTTAACGCATAGTAATGTTTATTGTCTTAAATCGCTCGAGTAATCCCAGCTCGTCACACTAACGCATCGCACACCTCTCGTTGGTCAGCCGCATGACTATATCTCTATAGTGCATGGTTGCGTCGAGCATAAGACCGTGCCTATCTCTAGGAACATTGCATACTTTGCTTTAGTGCATTCCATCTCTTACTTTCTCAGGCAGTTAGATGCAACTGATTAACTTATAGACAAGCATTGCAACATCCCATCGACAAACATTGCTACAGCCTTTCACTAAGCAAAGAGGATTAACTCACTATACTCGCACAACGTACACCTCTCGGTGGGTTGCTACATGCGTCCTATCTTTAGACTACACGATTGAGTATGCGATCGCCTTTGATAAATAAACGATGAAGGTAAATGATGATAAAGATAAAGACGATGAAGAAGATGGCATTGAAGGAATCAAGATGTGCATTGATTACAAAATGTCTTAGTATCTTAAGCTAAAATGTAATACAATATAGAGATCAGAGGAGAAATGAAAGACTATGCGTCAAGGTTGCTAGTGGTGCCATGGATGGATGATGGAGAGGTCTCTCTCGAGCTCTATCTCCAGGGAAAGCTCTGGTCGTCACTCGGATTGGTTTGTAGAGATGAAGAATCCTCACAGAAAATCTCGCTCATGCTCTCATCTGTGATTGCAAACCTCTGCCTTAAGGCAGAAGTTCGAATGTCTTGAAATGAAGGTCTAAAGGGCTATTTATAGAGTTTAAACGCCGACAACAATCATGATTGTGTTATGTCTCACTACTGCCTTTTTCGCGGTATGGGCAATGTCAACATCATCTTATCTTATTGATATTCCCAAGGTATGTGTTCAAGCTTGATTCAACTAAAGTATCAACGCATTCCACCCATCTTGCGATCACCTTTCTATTCAAGGTTATCACTCCGTGGCCGTAATCTCCATGCGATTAACGCATGAGATCATTGCAACTTCCATGCGATGGACGCTTGCAATCACCACATGCATCGTCTATGCGATAGTTCGGCTTTCACCGAATGCGATTGTCTTTGCGGTCGCCTGGCTTCAGCGCATGCGTTTGATTTTGTGATTGCTTATTTCCAGCGTATGCGTTTGATTCTTGCGATAGCTACAAAAATAGACACTTTGGCACGAAATAACGCATAATATTGGGGTTAGTGAGGATTTAGGTGCTGATCGACGCAAAACTAAAATTTTCACAAATTTTAAGTATTATCACCGCATTTTCTACTTGTTAGCCCTCATAATTCTAAATAAAAGGCTTATAATAACTGACATTTCTGCCAGTTATCACAACCCCAAACTTAGAATCACGCTTGTCCTCAAGCATGCATTATACTTAAGAAATTCTTAACTCACCTTCCGACGTTCCTTTGTGATGACCCACCTCTCAGAATATAATTTACTCGTACCTCTAACCATGGCTGCAATGCTCTCCTTCACTTCGGCTGCTTCTTCAAAAAGATCTTTTCTAAGTTTAAATTCGGCAAGCCTTTGCTAAAAAACATTTTATTCATTACCCGCAACTTTGCGTTTAGCTTTTGAGAATGCGTCCGTTCAAAATAATTCAAAACTTTGCGATTTCTTATTCAAATGCGGTGTTGAACCTGGTTACGCTCTTCGTTTTGGCTTGACCTCATGGAAGATGCGATGAGTATGTGGTGAACGGGTCGAGAAAAGTTTCGACTAACACTTCCTAGGATGCGTTCATACTATGCGATCATGCAACATGACTTCTAAGGCTAGAACACATGCGATATATGCGATAAGTCTATTATTTTTGGCCACTAGTATTTTTTTTTTCTGCCCTTGCACTGATCCAAGTGCCTTACCTTTGTTTTCCCTTGCCCCCATGTGTGTCATGCGGACATCCAACCACGAGCAATACGATCTTTCTCAGACTAAACTCATACCTACTTGGCAGCGGAGTTGCGGTCATTTATTTATGCGTTGATCCTGGCGACTTACTTTCATTTTGGCTTGCCCCCACGTATGTCATGCAGACATCCAACTACGGGTAAGTGCCCTTCTCAACTTAACTCTTATCAACATGGGTTTCCCCATTGCGTTAACAGTGGAGTTGTTGTTCTCAATTTTTTTTTTCAAAATAGCAAGGTCGAAAATAAATACCTCACCCCCAAATTTAAAATGTGGCAATGTCTTCATTGCCAAAAGATTGAAAGAAGTCATGCGATGTTCTTAGAAAGCGTAAAGAGAATTTGAAAGAAAGCTAGCAGACCTCTAACTTCTAGAAATATTTCATGAGGTGACTATCTTAAAATTAAGTTGACTCTAGTATATACGAAAGAAATAGAAGCATATTTTTCATCATTGAAATCATAATTGGCAAAGAGACATCATGCGGTAACTTACTAAATTTATCCATGTCAAATGATTGCAGTACTCAAAGAGGATGCAGTGATAAAACTTTTAAAACTAAAATGCGATGCGATAGTGGAAGATTTGAAATAGAGATAAGGAAAAATACAACTCCCAAATTTGTGTTGTCGCCCGCATTGTGTATTGATGCATCCTTCTTTGCGGCGATCTATCTTCTTTGGATTGTGGTGACGGAATAAGAGAAGTTGCTTCTTCGTGTAACATCTCCGCAATCCAGTGCCTCGATCGTTGCAAGAAAATCAGAGAGAGGGTCAAATAAGATTAAAAAAACAAACGCCATTTTTTTAGAGCAAAGTAAAAAATAGATATGCGATACTAGATGATAACAAGATGATAAAAGTTCATGAAGTATTGATACAGGAAAAGGATATTCAAAAGGATTGCATCCCTGATGAGGTTGAGTTATGTAGTAACTCAGGGACTGATTATTCCAGGTTGGTCTTTTCACGTCCATGGTGGCTTTTCTCTCTTTTCTTTGTCCTTTGGGATCTTGACTGCCTTAATTCGGAGCTTTTCCCCATGAATGTTTATTACGATCTCCCCCTTGCTTACATCAATTTGAGCACGACCGGTCGAAAGGAATGGTCGTCCCAATATGATGGGCGCGTCTTCATCCGCTTTATAATCCAAAATGAGGAAGTCTGCCGGCAAAATGAATTTATCAATTGAGATTGTGACATTTTTCAATTCTCCTTCATGATGTATTTGGAATCTGTCTGCGAGTAGGAGAGTCTCTGTTGTGGGCGTGGGTGTGCCATTATTCGATCGTTTGAAGATGGATAATGGCATTATGTTGATGCTTGCCTCTAGATTGCATATCGCCTGGACACTGTAGACCCCTCAAACAGAGCATGGTATCGTGAAGATTCCTAGGTCACCTATTTTTGGTGGGATCATAACATTTTACGTTGCGGCCACTATTGCGATCTTTTCTTCATCATTTTGTTCCTCTTTCAATCTTTGCGGAGCTGCTGGTGATTGGACTTCTTCTGTCTCAAGATCTGGAGGTTTGAGGGTGGACGTAGCTTCGGGGTTCATTTTTTCAAGCTTTTCTAAACTATAGGTCAACGGATCTTCGGTTGTCACCACATTTAAGTTGGTCGCGCTGGGCTTCTCCCCTACTTCCGTAGTCATTTTATCGCTTAGCAAGGAGACTGTTAAGCACTGTTCCTTCCCTGTACCCCCAGTGTTGCGAGGAAGCTCAGTTGAGCTCGGCAACGCCCCTTGCGGTCTATTTTTCAACTCCCCTGCAATTTTTCCCATCTGAATTTTGAGATTTCGAATAGATGTTGCTTGATTCTGAAGTACTGATTCGTTTGTCTCAATGTACTACTTCAACAAGCTCTCTAAGGACGAAGATTGTGGTGATTGCGAACTACTGGCATGATTGCTTGTCTGACCGTCATTTTGTAGGAAAAATCCGGATGGCCCTCCTTTTTGCGCCACAGGTTGAAAGCTTTGTTGTTGATTTTTCCACGTGAAATTTGGGTGGTTTCTCCATCCGGGGTTGTATGTATCAGAGTAGGGATTATTTCTCATGAAGTATACCGACTGTGGATTCTCGGGGCATTCCTCCATCGAATGAGCGTCTCCACAATTGACACAACTTGCAGTCGTTTGAGCGATTGCATTGACCTGCCATTTCTTCGCTCCCATGTTATTAATTGCAATGCCTTGAATTAAACTCATCATCGCAGTCATCTGGCTCTACAAGGATGCGTGGCCCCGTTGTTTGCGTCATTATCTTTAATTCTTAATATTTGATCGCTTTCCTGCCAATCCTCGTGATTTTTGAAAATGCGATCAAGTATACTCTTTGTCTCCTCATATGTTTTGTCGAGTAGACCACCTACGGCTGTCGTATTGGCAGCGATCTGCGAAGAGGGATTTAATCCTTAGTAAAAGATCTCCATCTACTGACAATCTGGTAAGCTATTATGTGGACAGTCTCTTACCAGCCGCTTGAACCTCGCCCAGGCATCGCTGAGCGATTCTTCATCTTCTTGTTCAATTTTTTTTTATTAATTTCCTTTTTCTAACGTTCTCGGTTGGTGGGAAATACTTCTTCATAAACTTTTCCACCACCTGTTCCCATGAAGTTATCTCCCCCGGTTCGAGAGAATATGCTCATTTTCTTGCCTGATCACACAAGGAGAATGGGAATAGACTGAGTCGAATTTCCTCAGTTGAGATATTCGGGAACACAAAAGTGTTGCAGATTTCTATGAAGCTCTGGAGGTGGGCGTGCGGGTCTTCGCCATGCCTCCTTCCAAACTGCCCAGCAGCCTGGATCATCCGTAACATTACCGGCTTCATTTCAATCCTCGATCCATCTAACGCTGGCCTCATGATTCCTGGAGAGAAATCATAGAGGTTGGGCAACGCATAGTCTCGAATGGGTCTATTGCGGTCATTCACTAGAAAGATGGGGTTGGCCATTATATTCTTCTCGTTCGCGGCCCTTTTTGCCGGTTGTTCTGCCATTCTTGGAGTTCTGTCTTATTGTTGGTGGTTGTCTCTCATTCTTCGTCTTAACGTCCTCTCAATCTCCGGGTTGTAATTTTCCAGAGATTGAGAGTCTACAAAGAAATCAGAAAAATTACAGTTAGCACACTATTTTGCCAAAGTTCTCGACAACGATGCAAAAAACTTGATACTTGGTTTTATGATGTGAAATTATGGATGATATGTGATGATGAAATTGCATTGAGCACTCAAGTTTTCTCAGTGGAATCCAAGTGTAAACCCCTCTGAGTTCCTGGTAAGTCCAGGGTCGAACTCTAGGACTTGGGAAAACAGGTTGCGGTGATATTTTTTAGGAAAACTTTGTGGTAACCAAATAAATCAATAAGTATTGAGGTTTTTGTTTGCAGTAATGAAAAATAAACAAATGTGGCAGAGTTTGAAAAGAGTTGATAAAACGGAAGATGCAATGAGTATGCGGTGAACGGGTTGAGAAAAGTTTCGGCTAACACTTCCTAGGATGTGTTCATGCTATGCGATCATGCAACATGCATACAACAGTAAACCACCTCTCGGTGCGAATGCCATGCCTTCTAAGGCTAGAACGCATGCAATATATGCGATAAGTCTATAGGACCTACACATAAGCCTCTATTCTTATGTATGCAATGACAAATGACACACACACAAATAAGGTGACCACATAATATCATTCCTATCTCTAAGATGCATGTGATGCAGGTTGGCAAACAAAGCTTATCTCTAAGTCCTTATCTCTTGTTTATGCAGTTTTAATCTTGCTCTTTCGAGTCTAGATTCTAACCTAGCTCTCTCGAGTAGCTCTAAAGGGATATTTGGCGCAGCATAACACAAGATAATCGCAAGTATTGAACTTCCTAGGTCATGTTAGCTTTGTTCTTCTCAACCCATTCGACTAGTTTAGCTACTCATGCATACTAAGAGAGTGAACAGTTGTAGAATAAGCACTTCCATTGTATAAATATAAAGATGAAGTATAAAACAACAATGCAAGAATAGAATAAAGAGCCTGGTAGCAATCTCTTGCTTTTCAGGCTTTTACACTATCTTTTTACTCGACTCTCGCGAGAGTGAGATTATCTTTCTACTCGTGTTCAAAAGATAATCTTACTCTCGCGAAAGTCGACCCGCTCTCTGCTTCTACGCTCAGGGTTCTCTCTCGAGTTGCCCTGAGCGATCTCTGACGTCTCTACTCTTTTCTTGCTCCGCCTTAAAATAAAAAGGAAAATTATGGACAAAGATGTGTCGAGCTAACTGATTCGAACTTATGAATTTTTGAACCCCTTTTCTGAAGGATGCCTTCGGTATTTATAGTACTTCCGGAGTGAAAGGCGGGTTCTCTCTTATGATTGCACAGATGGGATGGCTTGAATTCCCTGACTGATGCACCCAATATTTGTCACCGAAAAGCTGAATGTACTTGTTATCGTTAGCGGCTGTCAACTTAATTCGGATTGGACCACCATCAGCTTCCTGTTCCATTGTGATTAATTATGCCTTTCACTTAGATGCGCCCACCAAGTTGTGCCGACCAAGTTGCCGCAATCCTTCTTGAGCAAATGTTTACGAACACAATCACCGCAAAGCCTTGCGGTAATGCTGCACTCGATCAATGATTTCCTATGATCGCAATTTTCGCCTTGCGTCAACGCATATTTTGCATAAAAATATAAAAATCAACTGTTCCTATGCGATGAACGCATGCGACCGCAATATTATGAATTTGATACTTTTTGGACGCAATGTAACATATTTTATCAATACAAGCCAGCATTGTTTAAGAACTTAGCACTATGATAACGTGCATTTCTGCCTGTTATCATTGACATGCGCCTAAGATTGCTTCCAGCTTATGCGAATAATAGCCTTTTTATCTCGGGGTCAACATTGACTTTCGACGCATTGCCTATACTTCAAATATTGTTTACAACTTGGTCACACAAGCTATCATATGCCCAAGATTAAAAGGGTGCTTGTGAAAACATAAAACTTAAGGAAAATTGGGGGTGAACGCAATTATGCGTTGTTGTATGTCTTAAACTATGAGTTTATGCCCATGCGTTGGAGGTCATGTGTTGGAATGGAAAGTATATGTTTATCTAGTATGCAATGACCATGCGTTCTTATCATAAGTTTTCTTGCCTTCTCGCCAAGTATAACGAGAACGCAAGATTCTCGGGTAATCCGAGGTCGAACACAGAGACTTGTCACTCAATAATGCTTGTGAAGCAATGTGTTTGAGGTGATAAATAAAAGTAAAAGGAAGAAGTTTAATGGATTACATACTACTTCTACTCCTAACTAAACAGATTGAGCAATAGAAAACTTGCGATGAGAATTGGTAGATACATAACAACTGTTAACGCATAGTAATGTTTATTATCTTAAATCGCTCGAGTAATCTCAGCTTGTCACATTAACGCATTGCACACCTCTCAGTGGTCAGCCGCATGACTATATCTCTATAGTGCATGGTTGTGTCGAGCATAAGACCGTGCCTATCTCTAAGAACAATGCATACTTTGCTTTAGTGCGTTCCATCTCTTACCTTCTCAGGCAGTTAGATGCGACTGATTAACATATAGATAAGCAGTGCAACATCCCATCGACAAGCATTGCTACAGCCTTTCACTAAGCAAAGAGAATTAACTCACTATACTCGCACAATGCACACCTCTCGATGGGTTACTATATGCGTATCATTAGGCTACACGATTGAGTATGCGATCGCCTTTGATAAATAAACGATGATAAAGATAAAGACGATGAAGAAGATGGCATTGAAGGACTAAAGATGTGCATTGATTACAAAATGTCTTAATATCTTAAGCTAAAATGTAATACAATATAGAGATCACAGAAGAAATGAAAGACTAGGCGTCAAGGTTGCTGGTGGTGCCATGGATGGATGGTGGAGAGGTCTCTCTCGAGCTCAATCTCTGGCGATAGCTTCGGTCGTCACTCGTACTTGTTTGTGGAGATGAAGAATCCTCACAGAAAATCTCGCTCATGCTCTCATCTGTGATTGCAAACCTCTGCCTTAAGGCAGAAGTTTAGATGTCTTGAAATGAAGGTCCAAAGGGCTATTTATAGAGTTTAAATGCCGACAACAATCATGATTGCGTTATGTCTCACTACGGCTTTTGTCGCTATATAGGCAATGTCAACATCATCTTATCTTATTGATATTCCCAAGGTATGCGTTCGAGCTTGATTCAACTGAAGTATCAACGCATTCCACTCATATTGCGATCACCCTTCTATTTAAGGTTATCACTCCGTGGCCAGAATCTCCATGTGATGGACACATTCGATCACTGCAACTTCCATGCGATGGATGCATGTGATCACTGCATGCATCATTTATGCGACAGTTCGGCTTTCACCGAATGTAATTATCTTTGCGGTCGCCTTGCTTCAGCGCATGCGTTTGATTCCTACGGTAGGTACAAAATAGACACTT